>NW_025958805.1:0-55598 GCF_023159225.1 Perognathus longimembris pacificus | reverse complement strand
CTGGTCGACCTCATTAGAAATAAAAACCCAAAAGATTAGATAGACAAACAAACAAACACATAAATGTGGAGAGAAGGGCAGTGCGCGCAGGAGCAAAGGTAAACAGCAGACAGACCTGAATCCTTATCTTTACAAGGTCGACCTCAGAACTTTGTTCAGTTTGTCTCGGTGACGGATAATGGAAGGAAGGGCAGGCAACTGGTCGACTTCATTTAAATAAACAAATAAAAAATAAGATAAACTCTCAGGAATAGATAAATAATAACAAAAAAATTGTAAAGTGGAGAAAGCGAGAGCGCGCGAATGCACTCAAGCAAACACAAACAGCACAGCACGATGCGTATTTTTTTTTAAATTGACAAAATAAATCAAAAATAAATCAAAAATAAAAATAAGTGGAAAAGGCGAGAGTGCGCGAGCACACAGGAGCAAAGACAAGCAGCGCAGCTTGATGCGTAGTAAAAAAAATAATAAATAGACAACTGGTCGACCTCATTAGAAATAAAAACCCAAAAGATTAGATAGACAAACAAACAAACACATAAATGTGGAGAGAAGGGCAGTGCGCGCAGGAGCAAAGGTAAACAGCAGACAGACCTGAATCCTTATCTTTACAAGGTCGACCTCAGAACTTTGTTCAGTTTGTCTCGGTGACGGATAATGGAAGGAAGGGCAGGCAACTGGTCGACTTCATTTAAATAAACAAATAAAAAATAAGATAAACTCTCAGGAATAGATAAATAATAACAAAAAAATTGTAAAGTGGAGAAAGCGAGAGCGCGCGAATGCACTCAAGCAAACACAAACAGCACAGCACGATGCGTATTTTTTTTAAAATTGACAAAATAAATCAAAAATAAATCAAAAATAAAAATAAGTGGAAAAGGCGAGAGTGCGCGAGCACACAGGAGCAAAGAGAAGCAGCGCAGCTTGATGCGTAGTAAAAAAAATAATAAATAGACAACTGGTCGACCTCATTAGAAATAAAAACCCAAAAGATTAGATAGACAAACAAACAAACACATAAATGTGGAGAGAAGGGCAGTGCGCGCAGGAGCAAAGGTAAACAGCAGACAGACCTGAATCCTTATCTTTACAAGGTCGACCTCAGAACTTTGTTCAGTTTGTCTCGGTGACGGATAATGGAAGGAAGGGCAGGCAACTGGTCGACTTCATTTAAATAAACAAATAAAAAATAAGATAAACTCTCAGGAATAGATAAATAATAACAAAAAAATTGTAAAGTGGAGAAAGCGAGAGCGCGCGAATGCACTCAAGCAAACACAAACAGCACAGCACGATGCGTATTTTTTTTAAATTGACAAAATAAATCAAAAATAAATCAAAAATAAAAATAAGTGGAAAAGGCGAGAGTGCGCGAGCACACAGGAGCAAAGACAAGCAGCGCAGCTTGATGCGTAGTAAAAAAAATAATAAATAGACAACTGGTCGACCTCATTAGAAATAAAAACCCAAAAGATTAGATAGACAAACAAACAAACACATAAATGTGGAGAGAAGGGCAGTGCGCGCAGGAGCAAAGGTAAACAGCAGACAGACCTGAATCCTTATCTTTACAAGGTCGACCTCAGAACTTTGTTCAGTTTGTCTCGGTGACGGATAATGGAAGGAAGGGCAGGCAACTGGTCGACTTCATTTAAATAAACAAATAAAAAATAAGATAAACTCTCAGGAATAGATAAATAATAACAAAAAAATTGTAAAGTGGAGAAAGCGAGAGCGCGCGAATGCACTCAAGCAAACACAAACAGCACAGCACGATGCGTTTTTTTTTAAATTGACAAAATAAATCAAAAATAAATCAAAAATAAAAATAAGTGGAAAAGGCGAGAGTGCGCGAGCACACAGGAGCAAAGACAAGCAGCGCAGCTTGATGCGTAGTAAAAAAAATAATAAATAGACAACTGGTCGACCTCATTAGAAATAAAAACCCAAAAGATTAGATAGACAAACAAACAAACACATAAATGTGGAGAGAAGGGCAGTGCGCGCAGGAGCAAAGGTAAACAGCAGACAGACCTGAATCCTTATCTTTACAAGGTCGACCTCAGAACTTTGTTCAGTTTGTCTCGGTGACGGATAATGGAAGGAAGGGCAGGCAACTGGTCGACTTCATTTAAATAAACAAATAAAAAATAAGATAAACTCTCAGGAATAGATAAATAATAACAAAAAAATTGTAAAGTGGAGAAAGCGAGAGCGCGCGAATGCACTCAAGCAAACACAAACAGCACAGCACGATGCGTATTTTTTTTTAAATTGACAAAATAAATCAAAAATAAATCAAAAATAAAAATAAGTGGAAAAGGCGAGAGTGCGCGAGCACACAGGAGCAAAGACAAGCAGCGCAGCTTGATGCGTAGTAAAAAAAATAATAAATAGACAACTGGTCGACCTCATTAGAAATAAAAACCCAAAAGATTAGATAGACAAACAAACAAACACATAAATGTGGAGAGAAGGGCAGTGCGCGCAGGAGCAAAGGTAAACAGCAGACAGACCTGAATCCTTATCTTTACAAGGTCGACCTCAGAACTTTGTTCAGTTTGTCTCGGTGACGGATAATGGAAGGAAGGGCAGGCAACTGGTCGACTTCATTTAAATAAACAAATAAAAAATAAGATAAACTCTCAGGAATAGATAAATAATAACAAAAAAATTGTAAAGTGGAGAAAGCGAGAGCGCGCGAATGCACTCAAGCAAACACAAACAGCACAGCACGATGCGTATTTTTTTTAAATTGACAAAATAAATCAAAAATAAATCAAAAATAAAAATAAGTGGAAAAGGCGAGAGTGCGCGAGCACACAGGAGCAAAGACAAGCAGCGCAGCTTGATGCGTAGTAAAAAAAATAATAAATAGACAACTGGTCGACCTCATTAGAAATAAAAACCCAAAAGATTAGATAGACAAACAAACAAACACATAAATGTGGAGAGAAGGGCAGTGCGCGCAGGAGCAAAGGTAAACAGCAGACAGACCTGAATCCTTATCTTTACAAGGTCGACCTCAGAACTTTGTTCAGTTTGTCTCGGTGACGGATAATGGAAGGAAGGGCAGGCAACTGGTCGACTTCATTTAAATAAACAAATAAAAAATAAGATAAACTCTCAGGAATAGATAAATAATAACAAAAAAATTGTAAAGTGGAGAAAGCGAGAGCGCGCGAATGCACTCAAGCAAACACAAACAGCACAGCACGATGCGTATTTTTTTTTAAATTGACAAAATAAATCAAAAATAAATCAAAAATAAAAATAAGTGGAAAAGGCGAGAGTGCGCGAGCACACAGGAGCAAAGACAAGCAGCGCAGCTTGATGCGTAGTAAAAAAAATAATAAATAGACAACTGGTCGACCTCATTAGAAATAAAAACCCAAAAGATTAGATAGACAAACAAACAAACACATAAATGTGGAGAGAAGGGCAGTGCGCGCAGGAGCAAAGGTAAACAGCAGACAGACCTGAATCCTTATCTTTACAAGGTCGACCTCAGAACTTTGTTCAGTTTGTCTCGGTGACGGATAATGGAAGGAAGGGCAGGCAACTGGTCGACTTCATTTAAATAAACAAATAAAAAATAAGATAAACTCTCAGGAATAGATAAATAATAACAAAAAAATTGTAAAGTGGAGAAAGCGAGAGCGCGCGAATGCACTCAAGCAAACACAAACAGCACAGCACGATGCGTATTTTTTTTAAATTGACAAAATAAATCAAAAATAAATCAAAAATAAAAATAAGTGGAAAAGGCGAGAGTGCGCGAGCACACAGGAGCAAAGACAAGCAGCGCAGCTTGATGCGTAGTAAAAAAAATAATAAATAGACAACTGGTCGACCTCATTAGAAATAAAAACCCAAAAGATTAGATAGACAAACAAACAAACACATAAATGTGGAGAGAAGGGCAGTGCGCGCAGGAGCAAAGGTAAACAGCAGACAGACCTGAATCCTTATCTTTACAAGGTCGACCTCAGAACTTTGTTCAGTTTGTCTCGGTGACGGATAATGGAAGGAAGGGCAGGCAACTGGTCGACTTCATTTAAATAAACAAATAAAAAATAAGATAAACTCTCAGGAATAGATAAATAATAACAAAAAAATTGTAAAGTGGAGAAAGCGAGAGCGCGCGAATGCACTCAAGCAAACACAAACAGCACAGCACGATGCGTATTTTTTTTTAAAATTGACAAAATAAATCAAAAATAAATCAAAAATAAAAATAAGTGGGAAAGGCGAGAGTGCGCGAGCACACAGGAGCAAAGACAAGCAGCGCAGCTTGATGCGTAGTAAAAAAAATAATAAATAGACAACTGGTCGACCTCATTAGAAATAAAAACCCAAAAGATTAGATAGACAAACAAACAAACACATAAATGTGGAGAGAAGGGCAGTGCGCGCAGGAGCAAAGGTAAACAGCAGACAGACCTGAATCCTTATCTTTACAAGGTCGACCTCAGAACTTTGTTCAGTTTGTCTCGGTGACGGATAATGGAAGGAAGGGCAGGCAACTGGTCGACTTCATTTAAATAAACAAATAAAAAATAAGATAAACTCTCAGGAATAGATAAATAATAACAAAAAAATTGTAAAGTGGAGAAAGCGAGAGCGCGCGAATGCACTCAAGCAAACACAAACAGCACAGCACGATGCGTATTTTTTTTTAAATTGACAAAATAAATCAAAAATAAATCAAAAATAAAAATAAGTGGAAAAGGCGAGAGTGCGCGAGCACACAGGAGCAAAGACAAGCAGCGCAGCTTGATGCGTAGTAAAAAAAATAATAAATAGACAACTGGTCGACCTCATTAGAAATAAAAACCCAAAAGATTAGATAGACAAACAAACAAACACATAAATGTGGAGAGAAGGGCAGTGCGCGCAGGAGCAAAGGTAAACAGCAGACAGACCTGAATCCTTATCTTTACAAGGTCGACCTCAGAACTTTGTTCAGTTTGTCTCGGTGACGGATAATGGAAGGAAGGGCAGGCAACTGGTCGACTTCATTTAAATAAACAAATAAAAAATAAGATAAACTCTCAGGAATAGATAAATAATAACAAAAAAATTGTAAAGTGGAGAAAGCGAGAGCGCGCGAATGCACTCAAGCAAACACA
The DNA here is from genome assembly GCF_023159225.1 of Perognathus longimembris pacificus. Taxonomy (NCBI): domain Eukaryota; kingdom Metazoa; phylum Chordata; class Mammalia; order Rodentia; family Heteromyidae; genus Perognathus; species Perognathus longimembris. The sequence continues at coordinate 50,460 of NW_025958805.1, read as the reverse complement.
AACAGCACAGCACGATGCGTATTTTTTTTAAATTGACAAAATAAATCAAAAATAAATCAAAAATAAAAATAAGTGGAAAAGGCGAGAGTGCGCGAGCACACAGGAGCAAAGACAAGCAGCGCAGCTTGATGCGTAGTAAAAAAAATAATAAATAGACAACTGGTCGACCTCATTAGAAATAAAAACCCAAAAGATTAGATAGACAAACAAACAAACACATAAATGTGGAGAGAAGGGCAGTGCGCGCAGGAGCAAAGGTAAACAGCAGACAGACCTGAATCCTTATCTTTACAAGGTCGACCTCAGAACTTTGTTCAGTTTGTCTCGGTGACGGATAATGGAAGGAAGGGCAGGCAACTGGTCGACTTCATTTAAATAAACAAATAAAAAATAAGATAAACTCTCAGGAATAGATAAATAATAACAAAAAAATTGTAAAGTGGAGAAAGCGAGAGCGCGCGAATGCACTCAAGCAAACACAAACAGCACAGCACGATGCGTATTTTTTTTAAATTGACAAAATAAATCAAAAATAAATCAAAAATAAAAATAAGTGGAAAAGGCGAGAGTGCGCGAGCACACAGGAGCAAAGACAAGCAGCGCAGCTTGATGCGTAGTAAAAAAAATAATAAATAGACAACTGGTCGACCTCATTAGAAATAAAAACCCAAAAGATTAGATAGACAAACAAACAAACACATAAATGTGGAGAGAAGGGCAGTGCGCGCAGGAGCAAAGGTAAACAGCAGACAGACCTGAATCCTTATCTTTACAAGGTCGACCTCAGAACTTTGTTCAGTTTGTCTCGGTGACGGATAATGGAAGGAAGGGCAGGCAACTGGTCGACTTCATTTAAATAAACAAATAAAAAATAAGATAAACTCTCAGGAATAGATAAATAATAACAAAAAAATTGTAAAGTGGAGAAAGCGAGAGCGCGCGAATGCACTCAAGCAAACACAAACAGCACAGCACGATGCGTATTTTTTTTAAATTGACAAAATAAATCAAAAATAAATCAAAAATAAAATAAGTGGAAAAGGCGAGAGTGCGCGAGCACACAGGAGCAAAGACAAGCAGCGCAGCTTGATGCGTAGTAAAAAAAATAATAAATAGACAACTGGTCGACCTCATTAGAAATAAAAACCCAAAAGATTAGATAGACAAACAAACAAACACATAAATGTGGAGAGAAGGGCAGTGCGCGCAGGAGCAAAGGTAAACAGCAGACAGACCTGAATCCTTATCTTTACAAGGTCGACCTCAGAACTTTGTTCAGTTTGTCTCGGTGACGGATAATGGAAGGAAGGGCAGGCAACTGGTCGACTTCATTTAAATAAACAAATAAAAAATAAGATAAACTCTCAGGAATAGATAAATAATAACAAAAAAATTGTAAAGTGGAGAAAGCGAGAGCGCGCGAATGCACTCAAGCAAACACAAACAGCACAGCACGATGCGTATTTTTTTTTAAATTGACAAAATAAATCAAAAATAAATCAAAAATAAAAATAAGTGGAAAAGGCGAGAGTGCGCGAGCACACAGGAGCAAAGACAAGCAGCGCAGCTTGATGCGTAGTAAAAAAAATAATAAATAGACAACTGGTCGACCTCATTAGAAATAAAAACCCAAAAGATTAGATAGACAAACAAACAAACACATAAATGTGGAGAGAAGGGCAGTGCGCGCAGGAGCAAAGGTAAACAGCAGACAGACCTGAATCCTTATCTTTACAAGGTCGACCTCAGAACTTTGTTCAGTTTGTCTCGGTGACGGATAATGGAAGGAAGGGCAGGCAACTGGTCGACTTCATTTAAATAAACAAATAAAAAATAAGATAAACTCTCAGGAATAGATAAATAATAACAAAAAAATTGTAAAGTGGAGAAAGCGAGAGCGCGCGAATGCACTCAAGCAAACACAAACAGCACAGCACGATGCGTATTTTTTTTTAAATTGACAAAATAAATCAAAAATAAATCAAAAATAAAAATAAGTGGAAAAGGCGAGAGTGCGCGAGCACACAGGAGCAAAGACAAGCAGCGCAGCTTGATGCGTAGTAAAAAAAATAATAAATAGACAACTGGTCGACCTCATTAGAAATAAAAACCCAAAAGATTAGATAGACAAACAAACAAACACATAAATGTGGAGAGAAGGGCAGTGCGCGCAGGAGCAAAGGTAAACAGCAGACAGACCTGAATCCTTATCTTTACAAGGTCGACCTCAGAACTTTGTTCAGTTTGTCTCGGTGACGGATAATGGAAGGAAGGGCAGGCAACTGGTCGACTTCATTTAAATAAACAAATAAAAAATAAGATAAACTCTCAGGAATAGATAAATAATAACAAAAAAATTGTAAAGTGGAGAAAGCGAGAGCGCGCGAATGCACTCAAGCAAACACAAACAGCACAGCACGATGCGTATTTTTTTTTAAAATTGACAAAATAAATCAAAAATAAATCAAAAATAAAAATAAGTGGAAAAGGCGAGAGTGCGCGAGCACACAGGAGCAAAGACAAGCAGCGCAGCTTGATGCGTAGTAAAAAAAATAATAAATAGACAACTGGTCGACCTCATTAGAAATAAAAACCCAAAAGATTAGATAGACAAACAAACAAACACATAAATGTGGAGAGAAGGGCAGTGCGCGCAGGAGCAAAGGTAAACAGCAGACAGACCTGAATCCTTATCTTTACAAGGTCGACCTCAGAACTTTGTTCAGTTTGTCTCGGTGACGGATAATGGAAGGAAGGGCAGGCAACTGGTCGACTTCATTTAAATAAACAAATAAAAAATAAGATAAACTCTCAGGAATAGATAAATAATAACAAAAAAATTGTAAAGTGGAGAAAGCGAGAGCGCGCGAATGCACTCAAGCAAACACAAACAGCACAGCACGATGCGTATTTTTTTTAAAATTGACAAAATAAATCAAAAATAAATCAAAAATAAAAATAAGTGGAAAAGGCGAGAGTGCGCGAGCACACAGGAGCAAAGAGAAGCAGCGCAGCTTGATGCGTAGTAAAAAAAATAATAAATAGACAACTGGTCGACCTCATTAGAAATAAAAACCCAAAAGATTAGATAGACAAACAAACAAACACATAAATGTGGAGAGAAGGGCAGTGCGCGCAGGAGCAAAGGTAAACAGCAGACAGACCTGAATCCTTATCTTTACAAGGTCGACCTCAGAACTTTGTTCAGTTTGTCTCGGTGACGGATAATGGAAGGAAGGGCAGGCAACTGGTCGACTTCATTTAAATAAACAAATAAAAATTAAGATAAACTCTCAGGAATAGATAAATAATCACAAAAATTGTAAAGTGGAGAAAGCGAGAGCGCGCGAATGCACTCAAGCAAACACAAACAGCACAGCACGATGCGTATTTTTTTTAAAATTGACAAAATAAATCAAAAATAAATCAAAAATAAAAATAAGTGGAAAGGCGAGAGTGCGCGAGCACACAGGAGCAAAGACAAGCAGCGCAGCTTGATGCGTAGTAAAAAAAATAATAAATAGACAACTGGTCGACCTCATTAGAAATAAAAACCCAAAAGATTAGATAGACAAACAAACAAACACATAAATGTGGAGAGAAGGGCAGTGCGCGCAGGAGCAAAGGTAAACAGCAGACAGACCTGAATCCTTATCTTTACAAGGTCGACCTCAGAACTTTGTTCAGTTTGTCTCGGTGACGGATAATGGAAGGAAGGGCAGGCAACTGGTCGACTTCATTTAAATAAACAAATAAAAAATAAGATAAACTCTCAGGAATAGATAAATAATAACAAAAAAATTGTAAAGTGGAGAAAGCGAGAGCGCGCGAATGCACTCAAGCAAACACAAACAGCACAGCACGATGCGTATTTTTTTTAAAAATTGACAAAATAAATCAAAAATAAATCAAAAATAAAAATAAGTGGAAAAGGCGAGAGTGCGCGAGCACACAGGAGCAAAGACAAGCAGCGCAGCTTGATGCGTAGTAAAAAAAATAATAAATAGACAACTGGTCGACCTCATTAGAAATAAAAACCCAAAAGATTAGATAGACAAACAAACAAACACATAAATGTGGAGAGAAGGGCAGTGCGCGCAGGAGCAAAGGTAAACAGCAGACAGACCTGAATCCTTATCTTTACAAGGTCGACCTCAGAACTTTGTTCAGTTTGTCTCGGTGACGGATAATGGAAGGAAGGGCAGGCAACTGGTCGACTTCATTTAAATAAACAAATAAAAAATAAGATAAACTCTCAGGAATAGATAAATAATAACAAAAAAATTGTAAAGTGGAGAAAGCGAGAGCGCGCGAATGCACTCAAGCAAACACAAACAGCACAGCACGATGCGTATTTTTTTTAAATTGACAAAATAAATCAAAAATAAATCAAAAATAAAAATAAGTGGAAAAGGCGAGATGCGCGAGCACACAGGAGCAAAGATAAGCAGCGCAGCTTGATGCGTAGTAAAAAAAATAATAAATAGACAACTGGTCGACCTCATTAGAAATAAAAACCCAAAAGATTAGATAGACAAACAAACAAACACATAAATGTGGAGAGAAGGGCAGTGCGCGCAGGAGCAAAGGTAAACAGCAGACAGACCTGAATCCTTATCTTTACAAGGTCGACCTCAGAACTTTGTTCAGTTTGTCTCGGTGACGGATAATGGAAGGAAGGGCAGGCAACTGGTCGACTTCATTTAAATAAACAAATAAAAAATAAGATAAACTCTCAGGAATAGATAAATAATAACAAAAAAATTGTAAAGTGGAGAAAGCGAGAGCGCGCGAATGCACTCAAGCAAACACAAACAGCACAGCACGATGCGTATTTTTTTTAAAAATTGACAAAATAAATCAAAAATAAATCAAAAATAAAAATAAGTGGAAAAGGCGAGAGTGCGCGAGCACACAGGAGCAAAGACAAGCAGCGCAGCTTGATGCGTAGTAAAAAAAATAATAAATAGACAACTGGTCGACCTCATTAGAAATAAAAACCCAAAAGATTAGATAGACAAACAAACAAACACATAAATGTGGAGAGAAGGGCAGTGCGCGCAGGAGCAAAGGTAAACAGCAGACAGACCTGAATCCTTATCTTTACAAGGTCGACCTCAGAACTTTGTTCAGTTTGTCTCGGTGACGGATAATGGAAGGAAGGGCAGGCAACTGGTCGACTTCATTTAAATAAACAAATAAAAAATAAGATAAACTCTCAGGAATAGATAAATAATAACAAAAAAATTGTAAAGTGGAGAAAGCGAGAGCGCGCGAATGCACTCAAGCAAACACAAACAGCACAGCACGATGCGTATTTTTTTTAAATTGACAAAATAAATCAAAAATAAATCAAAAATAAAAATAAGTGGAAAAGGCGAGAGTGCGCGAGCACACAGGAGCAAAGACAAGCAGCGCAGCTTGATGCGTAGTAAAAAAAATAATAAATAGACAACTGGTCGACCTCATTAGAAATAAAAACCCAAAAGATTAGATAGACAAACAAACAAACACATAAATGTGGAGAGAAGGGCAGTGCGCGCAGGAGCAAAGGTAAACAGCAGACAGACCTGAATCCTTATCTTTACAAGGTCGACCTCAGAACTTTGTTCAGTTTGTCTCGGTGACGGATAATGGAAGGAAGGGCAGGCAACTGGTCGACTTCATTTAAATAAACAAATAAAAAATAAGATAAACTCTCAGGAATAGATAAATAATAACAAAAAAATTGTAAAGTGGAGAAAGCGAGAGCGCGCGAATGCACTCAAGCAAACACAAACAGCACAGCACGATGCGTATTTTTTTTTAAATTGACAAAATAAATCAAAAATAAATCAAAAATAAAATAAGTGGAAAAGGCGAGAGTGCGCGAGCACACAGGAGCAAAGACAAGCAGCGCAGCTTGATGCGTAGTAAAAAAAATAATAAATAGACAACTGGTCGACCTCATTAGAAATAAAAACCCAAAAGATTAGATAGACAAACAAACAAACACATAAATGTGGAGAGAAGGGCAGTGCGCGCAGGAGCAAAGGTAAACAGCAGACAGACCTGAATCCTTATCTTTACAAGGTCGACCTCAGAACTTTGTTCAGTTTGTCTCGGTGACGGATAATGGAAGGAAGGGCAGGCAACTGGTCGACTTCATTTAAATAAACAAATAAAAAATAAGATAAACTCTCAGGAATAGATAAATAATAACAAAAAAATTGTAAAGTGGAGAAAGCGAGAGCGCGCGAATGCACTCAAGCAAACACAAACAGCACAGCACGATGCGTATTTTTTTTTAAATTGACAAAATAAATCAAAAATAAATCAAAAATAAAAATAAGTGGAAAAGGCGAGAGTGCGCGAGCACACAGGAGCAAAGACAAGCAGCGCAGCTTGATGCGTAGTAAAAAAAATAATAAATAGACAACTGGTCGACCTCATTAGAAATAAAAACCCAAAAGATTAGATAGACAAACAAACAAACACATAAATGTGGAGAGAAGGGCAGTGCGCGCAGGAGCAAAGGTAAACAGCAGACAGACCTGAATCCTTATCTTTACAAGGTCGACCTCAGAACTTTGTTCAGTTTGTCTCGGTGACGGATAATGGAAGGAAGGGCAGGCAACTGGTCGACTTCATTTAAATAAACAAATAAAAAATAAGATAAACTCTCAGGAATAGATAAATAATAACAAAAAAATTGTAAAGTGGAGAAAGCGAGAGCGCGCGAATGCACTCAAGCAAACACAAACAGCACAGCACGATGCGTATTTTTTTTTAAATTGACAAAATAAATCAAAAATAAATCAAAAATAAAAATAAGTGGAAAAGGCGAGAGTGCGCGAGCACACAGGAGCAAAGACAAGCAGCGCAGCTTGATGCGTAGTAAAAAAAATAATAAATAGACAACTGGTCGACCTCATTAGAAATAAAAACCCAAAAGATTAGATAGACAAACAAACAAACACATAAATGTGGAGAGAAGGGCAGTGCGCGCAGGAGCAAAGGTAAACAGCAGACAGACCTGAATCCTTATCTTTACAAGGTCGACCTCAGAACTTTGTTCAGTTTGTCTCGGTGACGGATAATGGAAGGAAGGGCAGGCAACTGGTCGACTTCATTTAAATAAACAAATAAAAAATAAGATAAACTCTCAGGAATAGATAAATAATAACAAAAAAATTGTAAAGTGGAGAAAGCGAGAGCGCGCGAATGCACTCAAGCAAACACAAACAGCACAGCACGATGCGTATTTTTTTTTAAAATTGACAAAATAAATCAAAAATAAATCAAAAATAAAAATAAGTGGAAAAGGCGAGAGTGCGCGAGCACACAGGAGCAAAGACAAGCAGCGCAGCTTGATGCGTAGTAAAAAAAATAATAAATAGACAACTGGTCGACCTCATTAGAAATAAAAACCCAAAAGATTAGATAGACAAACAAACAAACACATAAATGTGGAGAGAAGGGCAGTGCGCGCAGGAGCAAAGGTAAACAGCAGACAGACCTGAATCCTTATCTTTACAAGGTCGACCTCAGAACTTTGTTCAGTTTGTCTCGGTGACGGATAATGGAAGGAAGGGCAGGCAACTGGTCGACTTCATTTAAATAAACAAATAAAAAATAAGATAAACTCTCAGGAATAGATAAATAATAACAAAAAAATTGTAAAGTGGAGAAAGCGAGAGCGCGCGAATGCACTCAAGCAAACACAAACAGCACAGCACGATGCGTATTTTTTTTAAAATTGACAAAATAAATCAAAAATAAATCAAAAATAAAAATAAGTGGAAAAGGCGAGAGTGCGCGAGCACACAGGAGCAAAGAGAAGCAGCGCAGCTTGATGCGTAGTAAAAAAAATAATAAATAGACAACTGGTCGACCTCATTAGAAATAAAAACCCAAAAGATTAGATAGACAAACAAACAAACACATAAATGTGGAGAGAAGGGCAGTGCGCGCAGGAGCAAAGGTAAACAGCAGACAGACCTGAATCCTTATCTTTACAAGGTCGACCTCAGAACTTTGTTCAGTTTGTCTCGGTGACGGATAATGGAAGGAAGGGCAGGCAACTGGTCGACTTCATTTAAATAAACAAATAAAAAATAAGATAAACTCTCAGGAATAGATAAATAATAACAAAAAAATTGTAAAGTGGAGAAAGCGAGAGCGCGCGAATGCACTCAAGCAAACACAAACAGCACAGCACGATGCGTATTTTTTTTAAAATTGACAAAATAAATCAAAAATAAATCAAAAATAAAAATAAGTGGAAAAGGCGAGAGTGCGCGAGCACACAGGAGCAAAGACAAGCAGCGCAGCTTGATGCGTAGTAAAAAAAATAATAAATAGACAACTGGTCGACCTCATTAGAAATAAAAACCCAAAAGATTAGATAGACAAACAAACAAACACATAAATGTGGAGAGAAGGGCAGTGCGCGCAGGAGCAAAGGTAAACAGCAGACAGACCTGAATCCTTATCTTTACAAGGTCGACCTCAGAACTTTGTTCAGTTTGTCTCGGTGACGGATAATGGAAGGAAGGGCAGGCAACTGGTCGACTTCATTTAAATAAACAAATAAAAAATAAGATAAACTCTCAGGAATAGATAAATAATAACAAAAAAATTGTAAAGTGGAGAAAGCGAGAGCGCGCGAATGCACTCAAGCAAACACAAACAGCACAGCACGATGCGTATTTTTTTTAAAAATTGACAAAATAAATCAAAAATAAATCAAAAATAAAAATAAGTGGAAAAGGCGAGAGTGCGCGAGCACACAGGAGCAAAGACAAGCAGCGCAGCTTGATGCGTAGTAAAAAAAATAATAAATAGACAACTGGTCGACCTCATTAGAAATAAAAACCCAAAAGATTAGATAGACAAACAAACAAACACATAAATGTGGAGAGAAGGGCAGTGCGCGCAGGAGCAAAGGTAAAGCAGCAGACAGACCTGAATCCTTATCTTTACAAGGTCGACCTCAGAACTTTGTTCAGTTTGTCTCGGTGACGGATAATGGAAGGAAGGGCAGGCAACTGGTCGACTTCATTTAAATAAACAAATAAAAAATAAGATAAACTCTCAGGAATAGATAAATAATAACAAAAAAATTGTAAAGTGGAGAAAGCGAGAGCGCGCGAATGCACTCAAGCAAACACAAACAGCACAGCACGATGCGTATTTTTTTTAAATTGACAAAATAAATCAAAAATAAATCAAAAATAAAAATAAGTGGAAAAGGCGAGAGTGCGCGAGCACACAGGAGCAAAGATAAGCAGCGCAGCTTGATGCGTAGTAAAAAAAATAATAAATAGACAACTGGTCGACCTCATTAGAAATAAAAACCCAAAAGATTAGATAGACAAACAAACAAACACATAAATGTGGAGAGAAGGGCAGTGCGCGCAGGAGCAAAGGTAAACAGCAGACAGACCTGAATCCTTATCTTTACAAGGTCGACCTCAGAACTTTGTTCAGTTTGTCTCGGTGACGGATAATGGAAGGAAGGGCAGGCAACTGGTCGACTTCATTTAAATAAACAAATAAAAAATAAGATAAACTCTCAGGAATAGATAAATAATAACAAAAAAATTGTAAAGTGGAGAAAGCGAGAGCGCGCGAATGCACTCAAGCAAACACAAACAGCACAGCACGATGCGTATTTTTTTTAAAAATTGACAAAATAAATCAAAAATAAATCAAAAATAAAAATAAGTGGAAAAGGCGAGAGTGCGCGAGCACACAGGAGCAAAGACAAGCAGCGCAGCTTGATGCGTAGTAAAAAAAATAATAAATAGACAACTGGTCGACCTCATTAGAAATAAAAACCCAAAAGATTAGATAGACAAACAAACAAACACATAAATGTGGAGAGAAGGGCAGTGCGCGCAGGAGCAAAGGTAAACAGCAGACAGACCTGAATCCTTATCTTTACAAGGTCGACCTCAGAACTTTGTTCAGTTTGTCTCGGTGACGGATAATGGAAGGAAGGGCAGGCAACTGGTCGACTTCATTTAAATAAACAAATAAAAAATAAGATAAACTCTCAGGAATAGATAAATAATAACAAAAAAATTGTAAAGTGGAGAAAGCGAGAGCGCGCGAATGCACTCAAGCAAACACAAACAGCACAGCACGATGCGTATTTTTTTTAAATTGACAAAATAAATCAAAAATAAATCAAAAATAAAAATAAGTGGAAAAGGCGAGAGTGCGCGAGCACACAGGAGCAAAGACAAGCAGCGCAGCTTGATGCGTAGTAAAAAAAATAATAAATAGACAACTGGTCGACCTCATTAGAAATAAAAACCCAAAAGATTAGATAGACAAACAAACAAACACATAAATGTGGAGAGAAGGGCAGTGCGCGCAGGAGCAAAGGTAAACAGCAGACAGACCTGAATCCTTATCTTTACAAGGTCGACCTCAGAACTTTGTTCAGTTTGTCTCGGTGACGGATAATGGAAGGAAGGGCAGGCAACTGGTCGACTTCATTTAAATAAACAAATAAAAAATAAGATAAACTCTCAGGAATAGATAAATAATAACAAAAAAATTGTAAAGTGGAGAAAGCGAGAGCGCGCGAATGCACTCAAGCAAACACAAACAGCACAGCACGATGCGTATTTTTTTTTAAATTGACAAAATAAATCAAAAATAAATCAAAAATAAAAATAAGTGGAAAAGGCGAGAGTGCGCGAGCACACAGGAGCAAAGACAAGCAGCGCAGCTTGATGCGTAGTAAAAAAAATAATAAATAGACAACTGGTCGACCTCATTAGAAATAAAAACCCAAAAGATTAGATAGACAAACAAACAAACACATAAATGTGGAGAGAAGGGCAGTGCGCGCAGGAGCAAAGGTAAACAGCAGACAGACCTGAATCCTTATCTTTACAAGGTCGACCTCAGAACTTTGTTCAGTTTGTCTCGGTGACGGATAATGGAAGGAAGGGCAGGCAACTGGTCGACTTCATTTAAATAAACAAATAAAAAATAAGATAAACTCTCAGGAATAGATAAATAATAACAAAAAAATTGTAAAGTGGAGAAAGCGAGAGCGCGCGAATGCACTCAAGCAAACACAAACAGCACAGCACGATGCGTATTTTTTTTAAAATTGACAAAATAAATCAAAAATAAATCAAAAATAAAAATAAGTGGAAAAGGCGAGAGTGCGCGAGCACACAGGAGCAAAGACAAGCAGCGCAGCTTGATGCGTAGTAAAAAAAATAATAAATAGACAACTGGTCGACCTCATTAGAAATAAAAACCCAAAAGATTAGATAGACAAACAAACAAACACATAAATGTGGAGAGAAGGGCAGTGCGCGCAGGAGCAAAGGTAAACAGCAGACAGACCTGAATCCTTATCTTTACAAGGTCGACCTCAGAACTTTGTTCAGTTTGTCTCGGTGACGGATAATGGAAGGAAGGGCAGGCAACTGGTCGACTTCATTTAAATAAACAAATAAAAAATAAGATAAACTCTCAGGAATAGATAAATAATAACAAAAAAATTGTAAAGTGGAGAAAGCGAGAGCGCGCGAATGCACTCAAGCAAACACAAACAGCACAGCACGATGCGTATTTTTTTTAAATTGACAAAATAAATCAAAAATAAATCAAAAATAAAAATAAGTGGAAAAGGCGAGAGTGCGCGAGCACACAGGAGCAAAGACAAGCAGCGCAGCTTGATGCGTAGTAAAAAAAATAATAAATAGACAACTGGTCGACCTCATTAGAAATAAAAACCCAAAAGATTAGATAGACAAACAAACAAACACATAAATGTGGAGAGAAGGGCAGTGCGCGCAGGAGCAAAGGTAAACAGCAGACAGACCTGAATCCTTATCTTTACAAGGTCGACCTCAGAACTTTGTTCAGTTTGTCTCGGTGACGGATAATGGAAGGAAGGGCAGGCAACTGGTCGACTTCATTTAAATAAACAAATAAAAAATAAGATAAACTCTCAGGAATAGATAAATAATAACAAAAAAATTGTAAAGTGGAGAAAGCGAGAGCGCGCGAATGCACTCAAGCAAACACAAACAGCACAGCACGATGCGTATTTTTTTTAAATTGACAAAATAAATCAAAAATAAATCAAAAATAAAAATAAGTGGAAAAGGCGAGAGTGCGCGAGCACACAGGAGCAAAGACAAGCAGCGCAGCTTGATGCGTAGTAAAAAAAATAATAAATAGACAACTGGTCGACCTCATTAGAAATAAAAACCCAAAAGATTAGATAGACAAACAAACAAACACATAAATGTGGAGAGAAGGGCAGTGCGCGCAGGAGCAAAGGTAAACAGCAGACAGACCTGAATCCTTATCTTTACAAGGTCGACCTCAGAACTTTGTTCAGTTTGTCTCGGTGACGGATAATGGAAGGAAGGGCAGGCAACTGGTCGACTTCATTTAAATAAACAAATAAAAAATAAGATAAACTCTCAGGAATAGATAAATAATAACAAAAAAATTGTAAAGTGGAGAAAGCGAGAGCGCGCGAATGCACTCAAGCAAACACAAACAGCACAGCACGATGCGTATTTTTTTTAAATTGACAAAATAAATCAAAAATAAATCAAAAATAAAAATAAGTGGAAAAGGCGAGAGTGCGCGAGCACACAGGAGCAAAGACAAGCAGCGCAGCTTGATGCGTAGTAAAAAAAATAATAAATAGACAACTGGTCGACCTCATTAGAAATAAAAACCCAAAAGATTAGATAGACAAACAAACAAACACATAAATGTGGAGAGAAGGGCAGTGCGCGCAGGAGCAAAGGTAAACAGCAGACAGACCTGAATCCTTATCTTTACAAGGTCGACCTCAGAACTTTGTTCAGTTTGTCTCGGTGACGGATAATGGAAGGAAGGGCAGGCAACTGGTCGACTTCATTTAAATAAACAAATAAAAAATAAGATAAACTCTCAGGAATAGATAAATAATAACAAAAAAATTGTAAAGTGGAGAAAGCGAGAGCGCGCGAATGCACTCAAGCAAACACAAACAGCACAGCACGATGCGTATTTTTTTTAAATTGACAAAATAAATCAAAAATAAATCAAAAATAAAAATAAGTGGAAAAGGCGAGAGTGCGCGAGCACACAGGAGCAAAGACAAGCAGCGCAGCTTGATGCGTAGTAAAAAAAATAATAAATAGACAACTGGTCGACCTCATTAGAAATAAAAACCCAAAAGATTAGATAGACAAACAAACAAACACATAAATGTGGAGAGAAGGGCAGTGCGCGCAGGAGCAAAGGTAAACAGCAGACAGACCTGAATCCTTATCTTTACAAGGTCGACCTCAGAACTTTGTTCAGTTTGTCTCGGTGACGGATAATGGAAGGAAGGGCAGGCAACTGGTCGACTTCATTTAAATAAACAAATAAAAAATAAGATAAACTCTCAGGAATAGATAAATAATAACAAAAAAATTGTAAAGTGGAGAAAGCGAGAGCGCGCGAATGCACTCAAGCAAACACAAACAGCACAGCACGATGCGTATTTTTTTTAAATTGACAAAATAAATCAAAAATAAATCAAAAATAAAAATAAGTGGAAAAGGCGAGAGTGCGCGAGCACACAGGAGCAAAGACAAGCAGCGCAGCTTGATGCGTAGTAAAAAAAATAATAAATAGACAACTGGTCGACCTCATTAGAAATAAAAACCCAAAAGATTAGATAGACAAACAAACAAACACATAAATGTGGAGAGAAGGGCAGTGCGCGCAGGAGCAAAGGTAAACAGCAGACAGACCTGAATCCTTATCTTTACAAGGTCGACCTCAGAACTTTGTTCAGTTTGTCTCGGTGACGGATAATGGAAGGAAGGGCAGGCAACTGGTCGACTTCATTTAAATAAACAAATAAAAAATAAGATAAACTCTCAGGAATAGATAAATAATAACAAAAAAATTGTAAAGTGGAGAAAGCGAGAGCGCGCGAATGCACTCAAGCAAACACAAACAGCACAGCACGATGCGTATTTTTTTTAAATTGACAAAATAAATCAAAAATAAATCAAAAATAAAAATAAGTGGAAAAGGCGAGAGTGCGCGAGCACACAGGAGCAAAGACAAGCAGCGCAGCTTGATGCGTAGTAAAAAAAATAATAAATAGACAACTGGTCGACCTCATTAGAAATAAAAACCCAAAAGATTAGATAGACAAACAAACAAACACATAAATGTGGAGAGAAGGGCAGTGCGCGCAGGAGCAAAGGTAAACAGCAGACAGACCTGAATCCTTATCTTTACAAGGTCGACCTCAGAACTTTGTTCAGTTTGTCTCGGTGACGGATAATGGAAGGAAGGGCAGGCAACTGGTCGACTTCATTTAAATAAACAAATAAAAAATAAGATAAACTCTCAGGAATAGATAAATAATAACAAAAAAATTGTAAAGTGGAGAAAGCGAGAGCGCGCGAATGCACTCAAGCAAACACAAACAGCACAGCACGATGCGTATTTTTTTTAAAATTGACAAAATAAATCAAAAATAAATCAAAAATAAAAATAAGTGGAAAAGGCGAGAGTGCGCGAGCACACAGGAGCAAAGACAAGCAGCGCAGCTTGATGCGTAGTAAAAAAAATAATAAATAGACAACTGGTCGACCTCATTAGAAATAAAAACCCAAAAGATTAGATAGACAAACAAACAAACACATAAATGTGGAGAGAAGGGCAGTGCGCGCAGGAGCAAAGGTAAACAGCAGACAGACCTGAATCCTTATCTTTACAAGGTCGACCTCAGAACTTTGTTCAGTTTGTCTCGGTGACGGATAATGGAAGGAAGGGCAGGCAACTGGTCGACTTCATTTAAATAAACAAATAAAAAATAAGATAAACTCTCAGGAATAGATAAATAATAACAAAAAAATTGTAAAGTGGAGAAAGCGAGAGCGCGCGAATGCACTCAAGCAAACACAAACAGCACAGCACGATGCGTATTTTTTTTAAAATTGACAAAATAAATCAAAAATAAATCAAAAATAAAAATAAGTGGAAAAGGCGAGAGTGCGCGAGCACACAGGAGCAAAGACAAGCAGCGCAGCTTGATGCGTAGTAAAAAAAATAATAAATAGACAACTGGTCGACCTCATTAGAAATAAAAACCCAAAAGATTAGATAGACAAACAAACAAACACATAAATGTGGAGAGAAGGGCAGTGCGCGCAGGAGCAAAGGTAAACAGCAGACAGACCTGAATCCTTATCTTTACAAGGTCGACCTCAGAACTTTGTTCAGTTTGTCTCGGTGACGGATAATGGAAGGAAGGGCAGGCAACTGGTCGACTTCATTTAAATAAACAAATAAAAAATAAGATAAACTCTCAGGAATAGATAAATAATAACAAAAAAATTGTAAAGTGGAGAAAGCGAGAGCGCGCGAATGCACTCAAGCAAACACAAACAGCACAGCACGATGCGTATTTTTTTTAAAATTGACAAAATAAATCAAAAATAAATCAAAAATAAAAATAAGTGGAAAGGCGAGAGTGCGCGAGCACACAGGAGCAAAGACAAGCAGCGCAGCTTGATGCGTAGTAAAAAAAATAATAAATAGACAACTGGTCGACCTCATTAGAAATAAAAACCCAAAAGATTAGATAGACAAACAAACAAACACATAAATGTGGAGAGAAGGGCAGTGCGCGCAGGAGCAAAGGTAAACAGCAGACAGACCTGAATCCTTATCTTTACAAGGTCGACCTCAGAACTTTGTTCAGTTTGTCTCGGTGACGGATAATGGAAGGAAGGGCAGGCAACTGGTCGACTTCATTTAAATAAACAAATAAAAAATAAGATAAACTCTCAGGAATAGATAAATAATAACAAAAAAATTGTAAAGTGGAGAAAGCGAGAGCGCGCGAATGCACTCAAGCAAACACAAACAGCACAGCACGATGCGTATTTTTTTTAAAAATTGACAAAATAAATCAAAAATAAATCAAAAATAAAAATAAGTGGAAAAGGCGAGAGTGCGCGAGCACACAGGAGCAAAGACAAGCAGCGCAGCTTGATGCGTAGTAAAAAAAATAATAAATAGACAACTGGTCGACCTCATTAGAAATAAAAACCCAAAAGATTAGATAGACAAACAAACAAACACATAAATGTGGAGAGAAGGGCAGTGCGCGCAGGAGCAAAGGTACAGCAGACAGACCTGAATCCTTATCTTTACAAGGTCGACCTCAGAACTTTGTTCAGTTTGTCTCGGTGACGGATAATGGAAGGAAGGGCAGGCAACTGGTCGACTTCATTTAAATAAACAAATAAAAAATAAGATAAACTCTCAGGAATAGATAAATAATAACAAAAAAATTGTAAAGTGGAGAAAGCGAGAGCGCGCGAATGCACTCAAGCAAACACAAACAGCACAGCACGATGCGTATTTTTTTTAAATTGACAAAATAAATCAAAAATAAATCAAAAATAAAAATAAGTGGAAAAGGCGAGAGTGCGCGAGCACACAGGAGCAAAGACAAGCAGCGCAGCTTGATGCGTAGTAAAAAAAATAATAAATAGACAACTGGTCGACCTCATTAGAAATAAAAACCCAAAAGATTAGATAGACAAACAAACAAACACATAAATGTGGAGAGAAGGGCAGTGCGCGCAGGAGCAAAGGTAAACGCAGACAGACCTGAATCCTTATCTTTACAAGGTCGACCTCAGAACTTTGTTCAGTTTGTCTCGGTGACGGATAATGGAAGGAAGGGCAGGCAACTGGTCGACTTCATTTAAATAAACAAATAAAAAATAAGATAAACTCTCAGGAATAGATAAATAATAACAAAAAAATTGTAAAGTGGAGAAAGCGAGAGCGCGCGAATGCACTCAAGCAAACACAAACAGCACAGCACGATGCGTATTTTTTTTAAATTGACAAAATAAATCAAAAATAAATCAAAAATAAAAATAAGTGGAAAAGGCGAGAGTGCGCGAGCACACAGGAGCAAAGACAAGCAGCGCAGCTTGATGCGTAGTAAAAAAAATAATAAATAGACAACTGGTCGACCTCATTAGAAATAAAAACCCAAAAGATTAGATAGACAAACAAACAAACACATAAATGTGGAGAGAAGGGCAGTGCGCGCAGGAGCAAAGGTAAACAGCAGACAGACCTGAATCCTTATCTTTACAAGGTCGACCTCAGAACTTTGTTCAGTTTGTCTCGGTGACGGATAATGGAAGGAAGGGCAGGCAACTGGTCGACTTCATTTAAATAAACAAATAAAAAATAAGATAAACTCTCAGGAATAGATAAATAATAACAAAAAAATTGTAAAGTGGAGAAAGCGAGAGCGCGCGAATGCACTCAAGCAAACACAAACAGCACAGCACGATGCGTATTTTTTTTTAAATTGACAAAATAAATCAAAAATAAATCAAAAATAAAATAAGTGGAAAAGGCGAGAGTGCGCGAGCACACAGGAGCAAAGACAAGCAGCGCAGCTTGATGCGTAGTAAAAAAAATAATAAATAGACAACTGGTCGACCTCATTAGAAATAAAAACCCAAAAGATTAGATAGACAAACAAACAAACACATAAATGTGGAGAGAAGGGCAGTGCGCGCAGGAGCAAAGGTAAACAGCAGACAGACCTGAATCCTTATCTTTACAAGGTCGACCTCAGAACTTTGTTCAGTTTGTCTCGGTGACGGATAATGGAAGGAAGGGCAGGCAACTGGTCGACTTCATTTAAATAAACAAATAAAAAATAAGATAAACTCTCAGGAATAGATAAATAATAACAAAAAAATTGTAAAGTGGAGAAAGCGAGAGCGCGCGAATGCACTCAAGCAAACACAAACAGCACAGCACGATGCGTATTTTTTTTTAAATTGACAAAATAAATCAAAAATAAATCAAAAATAAAAATAAGTGGAAAAGGCGAGAGTGCGCGAGCACACAGGAGCAAAGACAAGCAGCGCAGCTTGATGCGTAGTAAAAAAAATAATAAATAGACAACTGGTCGACCTCATTAGAAATAAAAACCCAAAAGATTAGATAGACAAACAAACAAACACATAAATGTGGAGAGAAGGGCAGTGCGCGCAGGAGCAAAGGTAAACAGCAGACAGACCTGAATCCTTATCTTTACAAGGTCGACCTCAGAACTTTGTTCAGTTTGTCTCGGTGACGGATAATGGAAGGAAGGGCAGGCAACTGGTCGACTTCATTTAAATAAACAAATAAAAAATAAGATAAACTCTCAGGAATAGATAAATAATAACAAAAAAATTGTAAAGTGGAGAAAGCGAGAGCGCGCGAATGCACTCAAGCAAACACAAACAGCACAGCACGATGCGTATTTTTTTTTAAATTGACAAAATAAATCAAAAATAAATCAAAAATAAAAATAAGTGGAAAAGGCGAGAGTGCGCGAGCACACAGGAGCAAAGACAAGCAGCGCAGCTTGATGCGTAGTAAAAAAAATAATAAATAGACAACTGGTCGACCTCATTAGAAATAAAAACCCAAAAGATTAGATAGACAAACAAACAAACACATAAATGTGGAGAGAAGGGCAGTGCGCGCAGGAGCAAAGGTAAACAGCAGACAGACCTGAATCCTTATCTTTACAAGGTCGACCTCAGAACTTTGTTCAGTTTGTCTCGGTGACGGATAATGGAAGGAAGGGCAGGCAACTGGTCGACTTCATTTAAATAAACAAATAAAAAATAAGATAAACTCTCAGGAATAGATAAATAATAACAAAAAAATTGTAAAGTGGAGAAAGCGAGAGCGCGCGAATGCACTCAAGCAAACACAAACAGCACAGCACGATGCGTATTTTTTTTAAAATTGACAAAATAAATCAAAAATAAATCAAAAATAAAAATAAGTGGAAAAGGCGAGAGTGCGCGAGCACACAGGAGCAAAGACAAGCAGCGCAGCTTGATGCGTAGTAAAAAAAATAATAAATAGACAACTGGTCGACCTCATTAGAAATAAAAACCCAAAAGATTAGATAGACAAACAAACAAACACATAAATGTGGAGAGAAGGGCAGTGCGCGCAGGAGCAAAGGTAAACAGCAGACAGACCTGAATCCTTATCTTTACAAGGTCGACTCAGAACTTTGTTCAGTTTGTCTCGGTGACGGATAATGGAAGGAAGGGCAGGCAACTGGTCGACTTCATTTAAATAAACAAATAAAAAATAAGATAAACTCTCAGGAATAGATAAATAATAACAAAAAAATTGTAAAGTGGAGAAAGCGAGAGCGCGCGAATGCACTCAAGCAAACACAAACAGCACAGCACGATGCGTATTTTTTTTAAAATTGACAAAATAAATCAAAAATAAATCAAAAATAAAAATAAGTGGAAAAGGCGAGAGTGCGCGAGCACACAGGAGCAAAGAGAAGCAGCGCAGCTTGATGCGTAGTAAAAAAAATAATAAATAGACAACTGGTCGACCTCATTAGAAATAAAAACCCAAAAGATTAGATAGACAAACAAACAAACACATAAATGTGGAGAGAAGGGCAGTGCGCGCAGGAGCAAAGGTAAACAGCAGACAGACCTGAATCCTTATCTTTACAAGGTCGACCTCAGAACTTTGTTCAGTTTGTCTCGGTGACGGATAATGGAAGGAAGGGCAGGCAACTGGTCGACTTCATTTAAATAAACAAATAAAAAATTAAGATAAACTCTCAGGAATAGATAAATAATAACAAAAATTGTAAAGTGGAGAAAGCGAGAGCGCGCGAATGCACTCAAGCAAACACAAACAGCACAGCACGATGCGTATTTTTTTTAAAATTGACAAAATAAATCAAAAATAAATCAAAAATAAAAATAAGTGGAAAGGCGAGAGTGCGCGAGCACACAGGAGCAAAGACAAGCAGCGCAGCTTGATGCGTAGTAAAAAAAATAATAAATAGACAACTGGTCGACCTCATTAGAAATAAATACCCAAAAGATTAGATAGACAAACAAACAAACACATAAATGTGGAGAGAAGGGCAGTGCGCGCAGGAGCAAAGGTAAACAGCAGACAGACCTGAATCCTTATCTTTACAAGGTCGACCTCAGAACTTTGTTCAGTTTGTCTCGGTGACGGATAATGGAAGGAAGGGCAGGCAACTGGTCGACTTCATTTAAAAAAACAAATAAAAAATAAGATAAACTCTCAGGAATAGATAAATAATAACAAAAAAATTGTAAAGTGGAGAAAGCGAGAGCGCGCGAATGCACTCAAGCAAACACAAACAGCACAGCACGATGCGTATTTTTTTTAAAAATTGACAAAATAAATCAAAAATAAATCAAAAATAAAAATAAGTGGAAAAGGCGAGAGTGCGCGAGCACACAGGAGCAAAGACAAGCAGCGCAGCTTGATGCGTAGTAAAAAAAATAATAAATAGACAACTGGTCGACCTCATTAGAAATAAAAACCCAAAAGATTAGATAGACAAACAAACAAACACATAAATGTGGAGAGAAGGGCAGTGCGCGCAGGAGCAAAGGTAAAGCAGCAGACAGACCTGAATCCTTATCTTTACAAGGTCGACCTCAGAACTTTGTTCAGTTTGTCTCGGTGACGGATAATGGAAGGAAGGGCAGGCAACTGGTCGACTTCATTTAAATAAACAAATAAAAAATAAGATAAACTCTCAGGAATAGATAAATAATAACAAAAAAATTGTAAAGTGGAGAAAGCGAGAGCGCGCGAATGCACTCAAGCAAACACAAACAGCACAGCACGATGCGTATTTTTTTTAAATTGACAAAATAAATCAAAAATAAATCAAAAATAAAAATAAGTGGAAAAGGCGAGATGCGCGAGCACACAGGAGCAAAGATAAGCAGCGCAGCTGATGCGTAGTAAAAAAAATAATAAATAGACAACTGGTCGACCTCATTAGAAATAAAAACCCAAAAGATTAGATAGACAAACAAACAAACACATAAATGTGGAGAGAAGGGCAGTGCGCGCAGGAGCAAAGGTAAACCAGCAGACAGACCTGAATAGTTATCTTTACAAGGTCGACCTCAGAACTTTGTTCAGTTTGTCTCGGTGACGGATAATGGAAGGAAGGGCAGGCAACTGGTCGACTTCATTTAAAAAACAAATAAAAAATAAGATAAACTCAGGAATAGATAAATAATAACAAAAAAATTGTAAAGTGGAGAAAGCGAGAGCGCGCGAATGCACTCAAGCAAACACAAACAGCACAGCACGATGCGTATTTTTTTTAAAAATTGACAAAATAAATCAAAAATAAATCAAAAATAAAAATAAGTGGAAAAGGCGAGAGTGCGCGAGCCACACAGGAGCAAAGACAAGCAGCGCAGCTTGATGCGTAGTAAAAAAAATAATAAATAGACAACTGGTCGACCTCATTAGAAATAAAAACCCAAAAGATTAGATAGACAAACAAACAAACACATAAATGTGGAGAGAAGGGCAGTGCGCGCAGGAGCAAAGGTAAACAGCAGACAGACCTGAATCCTTATCTTTACAAGGTCGACCTCAGAACTTTGTTCAGTTTGTCTCGGTGACGGATAATGGAAGGAAGGGCAGGCAACTGGTCGACTTCATTTAAATAAACAAATAAAAAATAAGATAAACTCTCAGGAATAGATAAATAATAACAAAAAAATTGTAAAGTGGAGAAAGCGAGAGCGCGCGAATGCACTCAAGCAAACACAAACAGCACAGCACGATGCGTATTTTTTTTAAATTGACAAAATAAATCAAAAATAAATCAAAAATAAAAATAAGTGGAAAAGGCGAGAGTGCGCGAGCACACAGGAGCAAAGACAAGCAGCGCAGCTTGATGCGTAGTAAAAAAAATAATAAATAGACAACTGGTCGACCTCATTAGAAATAAAAACCCAAAAGATTAGATAGACAAACAAACAAACACATAAATGTGGAGAGAAGGGCAGTGCGCGCAGGAGCAAAGGTAAACAGCAGACAGACCTGAATCCTTATCTTTACAAGGTCGACCTCAGAACTTTGTTCAGTTTGTCTCGGTGACGGATAATGGAAGGAAGGGCAGGCAACTGGTCGACTTCATTTAAATAAACAAATAAAAAATAAGATAAACTCTCAGGAATAGATAAATAATAACAAAAAAATTGTAAAGTGGAGAAAGCGAGAGCGCGCGAATGCACTCAAGCAAACACAAACAGCACAGCACGATGCGTATTTTTTTTAAATTGACAAAATAAATCAAAAATAAATCAAAAATAAAAATAAGTGGAAAAGGCGAGAGTGCGCGAGCACACAGGAGCAAAGACAAGCAGCGCAGCTTGATGCGTAGTAAAAAAAATAATAAATAGACAACTGGTCGACCTCATTAGAAATAAAAACCCAAAAGATTAGATAGACAAACAAACAAACACATAAATGTGGAGAGAAGGGCAGTGCGCGCAGGAGCAAAGGTAAACAGCAGACAGACCTGAATCCTTATCTTTACAAGGTCGACCTCAGAACTTTGTTCAGTTTGTCTCGGTGACGGATAATGGAAGGAAGGGCAGGCAACTGGTCGACTTCATTTAAATAAACAAATAAAAAATAAGATAAACTCTCAGGAATAGATAAATAATAACAAAAAAATTGTAAAGTGGAGAAAGCGAGAGCGCGCGAATGCACTCAAGCAAACACAAACAGCACAGCACGATGCGTATTTTTTTTTAAATTGACAAAATAAATCAAAAATAAATCAAAAATAAAAATAAGTGGAAAAGGCGAGAGTGCGCGAGCACACAGGAGCAAAGACAAGCAGCGCAGCTTGATGCGTAGTAAAAAAAATAATAAATAGACAACTGGTCGACCTCATTAGAAATAAAAACCCAAAAGATTAGATAGACAAACAAACAAACACATAAATGTGGAGAGAAGGGCAGTGCGCGCAGGAGCAAAGGTAAACAGCAGACAGACCTGAATCCTTATCTTTACAAGGTCGACCTCAGAACTTTGTTCAGTTTGTCTCGGTGACGGATAATGGAAGGAAGGGCAGGCAACTGGTCGACTTCATTTAAATAAACAAATAAAAAATAAGATAAACTCTCAGGAATAGATAAATAATAACAAAAAAATTGTAAAGTGGAGAAAGCGAGAGCGCGCGAATGCACTCAAGCAAACACAAACAGCACAGCACGATGCGTATTTTTTTTAAAATTGACAAAATAAATCAAAAATAAATCAAAAATAAAAATAAGTGGAAAAGGCGAGAGTGCGCGAGCACACAGGAGCAAAGACAAGCAGCGCAGCTTGATGCGTAGTAAAAAAAATAATAAATAGACAACTGGTCGACCTCATTAGAAATAAAAACCCAAAAGATTAGATAGACAAACAAACAAACACATAAATGTGGAGAGAAGGGCAGTGCGCGCAGGAGCAAAGGTAAACAGCAGACAGACCTGAATCCTTATCTTTACAAGGTCGACCTCAGAACTTTGTTCAGTTTGTCTCGGTGACGGATAATGGAAGGAAGGGCAGGCAACTGGTCGACTTCATTTAAATAAACAAATAAAAAATAAGATAAACTCTCAGGAATAGATAAATAATAACAAAAAAATTGTAAAGTGGAGAAAGCGAGAGCGCGCGAATGCACTCAAGCAAACACAAACAGCACAGCACGATGCGTATTTTTTTTAAAATTGACAAAATAAATCAAAAATAAATCAAAAATAAAAATAAGTGGAAAAGGCGAGAGTGCGCGAGCACACAGGAGCAAAGACAAGCAGCGCAGCTTGATGCGTAGTAAAAAAAATAATAAATAGACAACTGGTCGACCTCATTAGAAATAAAAACCCAAAAGATTAGATAGACAAACAAACAAACACATAAATGTGGAGAGAAGGGCAGTGCGCGCAGGAGCAAAGGTAAACAGCAGACAGACCTGAATCCTTATCTTTACAAGGTCGACCTCAGAACTTTGTTCAGTTTGTCTCGGTGACGGATAATGGAAGGAAGGGCAGGCAACTGGTCGACTTCATTTAAATAAACAAATAAAAAATAAGATAAACTCTCAGGAATAGATAAATAATAACAAAAAAATTGTAAAGTGGAGAAAGCGAGAGCGCGCGAATGCACTCAAGCAAACACAAACAGCACAGCACGATGCGTATTTTTTTTAAATTGACAAAATAAATCAAAAATAAATCAAAAATAAAAATAAGTGGAAAAGGCGAGAGTGCGCGAGCACACAGGAGCAAAGACAAGCAGCGCAGCTTGATGCGTAGTAAAAAAAATAATAAATAGACAACTGGTCGACCTCATTAGAAATAAAAACCCAAAAGATTAGATAGACAAACAAACAAACACATAAATGTGGAGAGAAGGGCAGTGCGCGCAGGAGCAAAGGTAAACAGCAGACAGACCTGAATCCTTATCTTTACAAGGTCGACCTCAGAACTTTGTTCAGTTTGTCTCGGTGACGGATAATGGAAGGAAGGGCAGGCAACTGGTCGACTTCATTTAAATAAACAAATAAAAAATAAGATAAACTCTCAGGAATAGATAAATAATAACAAAAAAATTGTAAAGTGGAGAAAGCGAGAGCGCGCGAATGCACTCAAGCAAACACAAACAGCACAGCACGATGCGTATTTTTTTTAAATTGACAAAATAAATCAAAAATAAATCAAAAATAAAAATAAGTGGAAAAGGCGAGAGTGCGCGAGCACACAGGAGCAAAGACAAGCAGCGCAGCTTGATGCGTAGTAAAAAAAATAATAAATAGACAACTGGTCGACCTCATTAGAAATAAAAACCCAAAAGATTAGATAGACAAACAAACAAACACATAAATGTGGAGAGAAGGGCAGTGCGCGCAGGAGCAAAGGTAAACAGCAGACAGACCTGAATCCTTATCTTTACAAGGTCGACCTCAGAACTTTGTTCAGTTTGTCTCGGTGACGGATAATGGAAGGAAGGGCAGGCAACTGGTCGACTTCATTTAAATAAACAAATAAAAAATAAGATAAACTCTCAGGAATAGATAAATAATAACAAAAAAATTGTAAAGTGGAGAAAGCGAGAGCGCGCGAATGCACTCAAGCAAACACAAACAGCACAGCACGATGCGTATTTTTTTTAAATTGACAAAATAAATCAAAAATAAATCAAAAATAAAAATAAGTGGAAAAGGCGAGAGTGCGCGAGCACACAGGAGCAAAGACAAGCAGCGCAGCTTGATGCGTAGTAAAAAAAATAATAAATAGACAACTGGTCGACCTCATTAGAAATAAAAACCCAAAAGATTAGATAGACAAACAAACAAACACATAAATGTGGAGAGAAGGGCAGTGCGCGCAGGAGCAAAGGTAAACAGCAGACAGACCTGAATCCTTATCTTTACAAGGTCGACTCAGAACTTTGTTCAGTTTGTCTCGGTGACGGATAATGGAAGGAAGGGCAGGCAACTGGTCGACTTCATTTAAATAAACAAATAAAAAATAAGATAAACTCTCAGGAATAGATAAATAATAACAAAAAAATTGTAAAGTGGAGAAAGCGAGAGCGCGCGAATGCACTCAAGCAAACACAAACAGCACAGCACGATGCGTATTTTTTTTAAATTGACAAAATAAATCAAAAATAAATCAAAAATAAAAATAAGTGGAAAAGGCGAGAGTGCGCGAGCACACAGGAGCAAAGACAAGCAGCGCAGCTTGATGCGTAGTAAAAAAAATAATAAATAGACAACTGGTCGACCTCATTAGAAATAAAAACCCAAAAGATTAGATAGACAAACAAACAAACACATAAATGTGGAGAGAAGGGCAGTGCGCGCAGGAGCAAAGGTAAACAGCAGACAGACCTGAATCCTTATCTTTACAAGGTCGACCTCAGAACTTTGTTCAGTTTGTCTCGGTGACGGATAATGGAAGGAAGGGCAGGCAACTGGTCGACTTCATTTAAATAAACAAATAAAAAATAAGATAAACTCTCAGGAATAGATAAATAATAACAAAAAAATTGTAAAGTGGAGAAAGCGAGAGCGCGCGAATGCACTCAAGCAAACACAAACAGCACAGCACGATGCGTATTTTTTTTAAAATTGACAAAATAAATCAAAAATAAATCAAAAATAAAAATAAGTGGAAAAGGCGAGAGTGCGCGAGCACACAGGAGCAAAGACAAGCAGCGCAGCTTGATGCGTAGTAAAAAAAATAATAAATAGACAACTGGTCGACCTCATTAGAAATAAAAACCCAAAAGATTAGATAGACAAACAAACAAACACATAAATGTGGAGAGAAGGGCAGTGCGCGCAGGAGCAAAGGTAAACAGCAGACAGACCTGAATCCTTATCTTTACAAGGTCGACCTCAGAACTTTGTTCAGTTTGTCTCGGTGACGGATAATGGAAGGAAGGGCAGGCAACTGGTCGACTTCATTTAAATAAACAAATAAAAAATAAGATAAACTCTCAGGAATAGATAAATAATAACAAAAAAATTGTAAAGTGGAGAAAGCGAGAGCGCGCGAATGCACTCAAGCAAACACAAACAGCACAGCACGATGCGTATTTTTTTTAAAATTGACAAAATAAATCAAAAATAAATCAAAAATAAAAATAAGTGGAAAAGGCGAGAGTGCGCGAGCACACAGGAGCAAAGACAAGCAGCGCAGCTTGATGCGTAGTAAAAAAAATAATAAATAGACAACTGGTCGACCTCATTAGAAATAAAAACCCAAAAGATTAGATAGACAAACAAACAAACACATAAATGTGGAGAGAAGGGCAGTGCGCGCAGGAGCAAAGGTAAACAGCAGACAGACCTGAATCCTTATCTTTACAAGGTCGACCTCAGAACTTTGTTCAGTTTGTCTCGGTGACGGATAATGGAAGGAAGGGCAGGCAACTGGTCGACTTCATTTAAATAAACAAATAAAAAATAAGATAAACTCTCAGGAATAGATAAATAATAACAAAAAAATTGTAAAGTGGAGAAAGCGAGAGCGCGCGAATGCACTCAAGCAAACACAAACAGCACAGCACGATGCGTATTTTTTTTAAATTGACAAAATAAATCAAAAATAAATCAAAAATAAAAATAAGTGGAAAAGGCGAGAGTGCGCGAGCACACAGGAGCAAAGACAAGCAGCGCAGCTTGATGCGTAGTAAAAAAAATAATAAATAGACAACTGGTCGACCTCATTAGAAATAAAACCCAAAAGATTAGATAGACAAACAAACAAACACATAAATGTGGAGAGAAGGGCAGTGCGCGCAGGAGCAAAGGTAAACAGCAGACAGACCTGAATCCTTATCTTTACAAGGTCGACCTCAGAACTTTGTTCAGTTTGTCTCGGTGACGGATAATGGAAGGAAGGGCAGGCAACTGGTCGACTTCATTTAAATAAACAAATAAAAAATAAGATAAACTCTCAGGAATAGATAAATAATAACAAAAAAATTGTAAAGTGGAGAAAGCGAGAGCGCGCGAATGCACTCAAGCAAACACAAACAGCACAGCACGATGCGTATTTTTTTTAAAATTGACAAAATAAATCAAAAATAAATCAAAAATAAAAATAAGTGGAAAAGGCGAGAGTGCGCGAGCACACAGGAGCAAAGACAAGCAGCGCAGCTTGATGCGTAGTAAAAAAAATAATAAATAGACAACTGGTCGACCTCATTAGAAATAAAAACCCAAAAGATTAGATAGACAAACAAACAAACACATAAATGTGGAGAGAAGGGCAGTGCGCGCAGGAGCAAAGGTAAACAGCAGACAGACCTGAATCCTTATCTTTACAAGGTCGACCTCAGAACTTTGTTCAGTTTGTCTCGGTGACGGATAATGGAAGGAAGGGCAGGCAACTGGTCGACTTCATTTAAATAAACAAATAAAAAATAAGATAAACTCTCAGGAATAGATAAATAATAACAAAAAAATTGTAAAGTGGAGAAAGCGAGAGCGCGCGAATGCACTCAAGCAAACACAAACAGCACAGCACGATGCGTATTTTTTTTAAATTGACAAAATAAATCAAAAATAAATCAAAAATAAAAATAAGTGGAAAAGGCGAGAGTGCGCGAGCACACAGGAGCAAAGACAAGCAGCGCAGCTTGATGCGTAGTAAAAAAAATAATAAATAGACAACTGGTCGACCTCATTAGAAATAAAAACCCAAAAGATTAGATAGACAAACAAACAAACACATAAATGTGGAGAGAAGGGCAGTGCGCGCAGGAGCAAAGGTAAACAGCAGACAGACCTGAATCCTTATCTTTACAAGGTCGACCTCAGAACTTTGTTCAGTTTGTCTCGGTGACGGATAATGGAAGGAAGGGCAGGCAACTGGTCGACTTCATTTAAATAAACAAATAAAAAATAAGATAAACTCTCAGGAATAGATAAATAATAACAAAAAAATTGTA
Organism: Perognathus longimembris pacificus; assembly: GCF_023159225.1. NCBI lineage: Eukaryota > Metazoa > Chordata > Mammalia > Rodentia > Heteromyidae > Perognathus > Perognathus longimembris. Next base: position 22,098 of record NW_025958805.1, on the reverse strand, counting down.
AAGTGGAGAAAGCGAGAGCGCGCGAATGCACTCAAGCAAACACAAACAGCACAGCACGATGCGTATTTTTTTTTAAATTGACAAAATAAATCAAAAATAAATCAAAAATAAAAATAAGTGGAAAAGGCGAGAGTGCGCGAGCACACAGGAGCAAAGACAAGCAGCGCAGCTTGATGCGTAGTAAAAAAAATAATAAATAGACAACTGGTCGACCTCATTAGAAATAAAAACCCAAAAGATTAGATAGACAAACAAACAAACACATAAATGTGGAGAGAAGGGCAGTGCGCGCAGGAGCAAAGGTAAACAGCAGACAGACCTGAATCCTTATCTTTACAAGGTCGACCTCAGAACTTTGTTCAGTTTGTCTCGGTGACGGATAATGGAAGGAAGGGCAGGCAACTGGTCGACTTCATTTAAATAAACAAATAAAAAATAAGATAAACTCTCAGGAATAGATAAATAATAACAAAAAAATTGTAAAGTGGAGAAAGCGAGAGCGCGCGAATGCACTCAAGCAAACACAAACAGCACAGCACGATGCGTATTTTTTTTTAAATTGACAAAATAAATCAAAAATAAATCAAAAATAAAAATAAGTGGAAAAGGCGAGAGTGCGCGAGCACACAGGAGCAAAGACAAGCAGCGCAGCTTGATGCGTAGTAAAAAAAATAATAAATAGACAACTGGTCGACCTCATTAGAAATAAAAACCCAAAAGATTAGATAGACAAACAAACAAACACATAAATGTGGAGAGAAGGGCAGTGCGCGCAGGAGCAAAGGTAAACAGCAGACAGACCTGAATCCTTATCTTTACAAGGTCGACCTCAGAACTTTGTTCAGTTTGTCTCGGTGACGGATAATGGAAGGAAGGGCAGGCAACTGGTCGACTTATTTAAATAAACAAATAAAAAATAAGATAAATTCTCAGGAATAGATAAATAATAACAAAAAAATTGTAAAGTGGAGAAAGCGAGAGCGCGCGAATGCACTCAAGCAAACACAAACAGCACAGCACGATGCGTATTTTTTTTTAAATTGACAAAATAAATCAAAAATAAATCAAAAATTAAGTGGAAAAGGCGAGAGTGCGCGAGCACACAGGAGCAAAGACAAGCAGCGCAGCTTGATGCGTAGTAAAAAAAATAATAAATAGACAACTGGTCGACCTCATTAGAAATAAAAACCCAAAAGATTAGATAGACAAACAAACAAACACATAAATGTGGAGAGAAGGGCAGTGCGCACAGGAGCAAAGGTAAACAGCAGACAGACCTGAATCCTTATCTTTACAAGGTCGACTCAGAACTTTGTTCAGTTTGTCTCGGTGACGGATAATGGAAGGAAGGGCAGGCAACTGGTCGACTTCATTTAAATAAACAAATAAAAAATAAGATAAACTCTCAGGAATAGATAAATAATAACAAAAAAATTGTAAAGTGGAGAAAGCGAGAGCGCGCGAATGCACTCAAGCAAACACAAACAGCACAGCACGATGCGTATTTTTTTTTAAATTGACAAAATAAATCAAAAATTAAAAATAAGTGGAAAAGGCGAGAGTGCGCGAGCACACAGGAGCAAAGACAAGCAGCGCAGCTTGATGCGTAGTAAAAAAAATAATAAATAGACAACTGGTCGACCTCATTAGAAATAAAAACCCAAAAGATTAGATAGACAAACAAACAAACACATAAATGTGGAGAGAAGGGCAGTGCGCGCAGGAGCAAAGGTAAACAGCAGACAGACCTGAATCCTTATCTTTACAAGGTCGACCTCAGAACTTTGTTCAGTTTGTCTCGGTGACGGATAATGGAAGGAAGGGCAGGCAACTGGTCGACTTCATTTAAATAAACAAATAAAAAATAAGATAAACTCTCAGGAATAGATAAATAATAACAAAAAAATTGTAAAGTGGAGAAAGCGAGAGCGCGCGAATGCACTCAAGCAAACACAAACAGCACAGCACGATGCGTATTTTTTTTAAAATTGACAAAATAAATCAAAAATAAATCAAAAATAAAAATAAGTGGAAAAGGCGAGAGTGCGCGAGCACACAGGAGCAAAGACAAGCAGCGCAGCTTGATGCGTAGTAAAAAAAATAATAAATAGACAACTGGTCGACCTCATTAGAAATAAAAACCCAAAAGATTAGATAGACAAACAAACAAACACATAAATGTGGAGAGAAGGGCAGTGCGCGCAGGAGCAAAGGTAAACAGCAGACAGACCTGAATCCTTATCTTTACAAGGTCGACCTCAGAACTTTGTTCAGTTTGTCTCGGTGACGGATAATGGAAGGAAGGGCAGGCAACTGGTCGACTTCATTTAAATAAACAAATAAAAAATAAGATAAACTCTCAGGAATAGATAAATAATAACAAAAAAATTGTAAAGTGGAGAAAGCGAGAGCGCGCGAATGCACTCAAGCAAACACAAACAGCACAGCACGATGCGTATTTTTTTTAAATTGACAAAATAAATCAAAAATAAATCAAAAATAAAAATAAGTGGAAAAGGCGAGAGTGCGCGAGCACACAGGAGCAAAGACAAGCAGCGCAGCTTGATGCGTAGTAAAAAAAATAATAAATAGACAACTGGTCGACCTCATTAGAAATAAAAACCCAAAAGATTAGATAGACAAACAAACAAACACATAAATGTGGAGAGAAGGGCAGTGCGCGCAGGAGCAAAGGTAAACAGCAGACAGACCTGAATCCTTATCTTTACAAGGTCGACCTCAGAACTTTGTTCAGTTTGTCTCGGTGACGGATAATGGAAGGAAGGGCAGGCAACTGGTCGACTTCATTTAAATAAACAAATAAAAAATAAGATAAACTCTCAGGAATAGATAAATAATAACAAAAAAATTGTAAAGTGGAGAAAGCGAGAGCGCGCGAATGCACTCAAGCAAACACAAACAGCACAGCACGATGCGTATTTTTTTTAAATTGACAAAATAAATCAAAAATAAATCAAAAATAAAAATAAGTGGAAAAGGCGAGAGTGCGCGAGCACACAGGAGCAAAGACAAGCAGCGCAGCTTGATGCGTAGTAAAAAAAATAATAAATAGACAACTGGTCGACCTCATTAGAAATAAAAACCCAAAAGATTAGATAGACAAACAAACAAACACATAAATGTGGAGAGAAGGGCAGTGCGCGCAGGAGCAAAGGTAAACAGCAGACAGACCTGAATCCTTATCTTTACAAGGTCGACCTCAGAACTTTGTTCAGTTTGTCTCGGTGACGGATAATGGAAGGAAGGGCAGGCAACTGGTCGACTTCATTTAAATAAACAAATAAAAAATAAGATAAACTCTCAGGAATAGATAAATAATAACAAAAAAATTGTAAAGTGGAGAAAGCGAGAGCGCGCGAATGCACTCAAGCAAACACAAACAGCACAGCACGATGCGTATTTTTTTTAAAATTGACAAAATAAATCAAAAATAAATCAAAAATAAAAATAAGTGGAAAAGGCGAGAGTGCGCGAGCACACAGGAGCAAAGACAAGCAGCGCAGCTTGATGCGTAGTAAAAAAAATAATAAATAGACAACTGGTCGACCTCATTAGAAATAAAAACCCAAAAGATTAGATAGACAAACAAACAAACACATAAATGTGGAGAGAAGGGCAGTGCGCGCAGGAGCAAAGGTAAACAGCAGACAGACCTGAATCCTTATCTTTACAAGGTCGACCTCAGAACTTTGTTCAGTTTGTCTCGGTGACGGATAATGGAAGGAAGGGCAGGCAACTGGTCGACTTCATTTAAATAAACAAATAAAAAATAAGATAAACTCTCAGGAATAGATAAATAATAACAAAAAAATTGTAAAGTGGAGAAAGCGAGAGCGCGCGAATGCACTCAAGCAAACACAAACAGCACAGCACGATGCGTATTTTTTTTGAAAATTGATCAAAATAAATCAAAAATAAAAATAAGTGGAAAAGGCGAGAGTGCGCGAGCACACAGGAGCAAAGACAAGCAGCGCAGCTTGATGCGTAGTAAAAAAAATAATAAATAGACAACTGGTCGACCTCATTAGAAATAAAAACCCAAAAGATTAGATAGACAAACAAACAAACACATAAATGTGGAGAGAAGGGCAGTGCGCGCAGGAGCAAAGGTAAACAGCAGACAGACCTGAATCCTTATCTTTACAAGGTCGACCTCAGAACTTTGTTCAGTTTGTCTCGGTGACGGATAATGGAAGGAAGGGCAGGCAACTGGTCGACTTCATTTAAATAAACAAATAAAAAATAAGATAAACTCTCAGGAATAGATAAATAATAACAAAAAAATTGTAAAGTGGAGAAAGCGAGAGCGCGCGAATGCACTCAAGCAAACACAAACAGCACAGCACGATGCGTATTTTTTTTAAAATTGATCAAAAATAAATCAAAAATAAAAATAAGTGGAAAAGGCGAGAGTGCGCGAGCACACAGGAGCAAAGACAAGCAGCGCAGCTTGATGCGTAGTAAAAAAAATAATAAATAGACAACTGGTCGACCTCATTAGAAATAAAAACCCAAAAGATTAGATAGACAAACAAACAAACACATAAATGTGGAGAGAAGGGCAGTGCGCGCAGGAGCAAAGGTAAACAGCAGACAGACCTGAATCCTTATCTTTACAAGGTCGACCTCAGAACTTTGTTCAGTTTGTCTCGGTGACGGATAATGGAAGGAAGGGCAGGCAACTGGTCGACTTCATTTAAATAAACAAATAAAAAATAAGATAAACTCTCAGGAATAGATAAATAATAACAAAAAAATTGTAAAGTGGAGAAAGCGAGAGCGCGCGAATGCACTCAAGCAAACACAAACAGCACAGCACGATGCGTATTTTTTTTTAAATTGACAAAATAAATCAAAAATAAATCAAAAATAAAAATAAGTGGAAAAGGCGAGAGTGCGCGAGCACACAGGAGCAAAGACAAGCAGCGCAGCTTGATGCGTAGTAAAAAAAATAATAAATAGACAACTGGTCGACCTCATTAGAAATAAAAACCCAAAAGATTAGATAGACAAACAAACAAACACATAAATGTGGAGAGAAGGGCAGTGCGCGCAGGAGCAAAGGTAAACAGCAGACAGACCTGAATCCTTATCTTTACAAGGTCGACCTCAGAACTTTGTTCAGTTTGTCTCGGTGACGGATAATGGAAGGAAGGGCAGGCAACTGGTCGACTTCATTTAAATAAACAAATAAAAAATAAGATAAATTCTCAGGAATAGATAAATAATAACAAAAAAATTGTAAAGTGGAGAAAGCGAGAGCGCGCGAATGCACTCAAGCAAACACAAACAGCACAGCACGATGCGTATTTTTTTTAAAATTGACAAAATAAATCAAAAATAAATCAAAAATAAAAATAAGTGGAAAAGGCGAGAGTGCGCGAGCACACAGGAGCAAAGACAAGCAGCGCAGCTTGATGCGTAGTAAAAAAAATAATAAATAGACAACTGGTCGACCTCATTAGAAATAAAAACCCAAAAGATTAGATAGACAAACAAACAAACACATAAATGTGGAGAGAAGGGCAGTGCGCGCAGGAGCAAAGGTAAACAGCAGACAGACCTGAATCCTTATCTTTACAAGGTCGACTCAGAACTTTGTTCAGTTTGTCTCGGTGACGGATAATGGAAGGAAGGGCAGGCAACTGGTCGACTTCATTTAAATAAACAAATAAAAAATAAGATAAACTCTCAGGAATAGATAAATAATAACAAAAAAATTGTAAAGTGGAGAAAGCGAGAGCGCGCGAATGCACTCAAGCAAACACAAACAGCACAGCACGATGCGTATTTTTTTTTAAATTGACAAAATAAATCAAAAATGAATCAAAAATAAAAATTAGTGGAAAAGGCGAGAGTGCGCGAGCACACAGGAGCAAAGACAAGCAGCGCAGCTTGATGCGTAGTAAAAAAAATAATAAATAGACAACTGGTCGACCTCATTAGAAATAAAAACCCAAAAGATTAGATAGACAAACAAACAAACACATAAATGTGGAGAGATGGGCAGTGCGCGCAGGAGCAAAGGTAAACAGCAGACAGACCTGAATCCTTATCTTTACAAGGTCGACCTTCAGAACTTTGTTCAGTTTGTCTCGGTGACGGATAATGGAAGGAAGGGCAGGCAACTGGTCGACTTCATTTAAATAAACAAATAAAAAATAAGATAAACTCTCAGGAATAGATAAATAATAACAAAAAAATTGTAAAGTGGAGAAAGCGAGAGCGCGCGAATGCACTCAAGCAAACACAAACAGCACAGCACGATGCGTATTTTTTTTAAAATTGACAAAATAAATCAAAAATAAATCAAAAATAAAAATAAGTGGAAAAGGCGAGAGTGCGCGAGCACACAGGAGCAAAGACAAGCAGCGCAGCTTGATGCGTAGTAAAAAAAATAATAAATAGACAACTGGTCGACCTCATTAGAAATAAAAACCCAAAAGATTAGATAGACAAACAAACAAACACATAAATGTGGAGAGAAGGGCAGTGCGCGCAGGAGCAAAGGTAAACAGCAGACAGACCTGAATCCTTATCTTTACAAGGTCGACCTCAGAACTTTGTTCAGTTTGTCTCGGTGACGGATAATGGAAGGAAGGGCAGGCAACTGGTCGACTTCATTTAAATAAACAAATAAAAAATAAGATAAACTCTCAGGAATAGATAAATAATAACAAAAAAATTGTAAAGTGGAGAAAGCGAGAGCGCGCGAATGCACTCAAGCAAACACAAACAGCACAGCACGATGCGTATTTTTTTTAAAATTGACAAAATAAATCAAAATAATCAAAAATAAAAATAAGTGGAAAGGCGAGAGTGCGGGAGCAAACAGGAGCAAAGACAAGCAGCGCAGCTTGATGCGTAGTAAAAAAATAATAAATAGACAACTGGTCGACCTCATTAGAAATAAAAACCCAAAAGATTAGATAGACAAACAAACAAACACATAAATGTGGAGAGAAGGGCAGTGCGCGCAGGAGCAAAGGTAAACAGCAGACAGACCTGAATCTTTATCTTTACAAGGTCGACGTCAGAACTTTGTTCAGTTTGTCTCGGTGACGGATAATGGAAGGAAGGGCAGGCAACTGGTCGACTTCATTTAAATAAACAAATAAAAAATAAGATAAACTCTCAGGAATAGATAAATAATAACAAAAATTGTAAAGTGGAGAAAGCGAGAGCGCGGAATGCACTCAAGCAAACACAAACAGCACAGCACGATGCGTATTTTTTTTAAAATTGACAAAATAAATCAAAAATAAAAATAAGTGGAAAAGGCGAGAGTGCGCGAGCACACAGGAGCAAAGACAAGCAGCGCAGCTTGATGCGTAGTAAAAAAAATAATAAATAGACAACTGGTCGACCTCATTAGAAATAAAAACCCAAAAGATTAGATAGACAAACAAACAAACACATAAATGTGGAGAGAAGGGCAGTGCGCGCAGGAGCAAGGTAAACAGCAGACAGACCTGAATCCTTATCTTTACAAGGTCGACCTCAGAACTTTGTTCAGTTTGTCTCGGTGACGGATAATGGAAGGAAGGGCAGGCAACTGGTCGACTTCATTTAAATAAACAAATAAAAAATAAGATAAACTCTCAGGAATAGATAAATAATAACAAAAAAATTGTAAAGTGGAGAAAGCGAGAGCGCGCGAATGCACTCAAGCAAACACAAACAGCACAGCACGATGCGTATTTTTTTTAAAATTGACAAAATAAATCAAAAATAAAAATAAGTGGAAAAGGCGAGAGTGCGCGAGACACAGGAGCAAAGACAAGCAGCGCAGCTTGATGCGTAGTAAAAAAAATAATAAATAGACAACTGGTCGACCTCATTAGAAATAAAAACCCAAAAGATTAGATAGACAAACAAACAAACACATAAATGTGGAGAGAAGGGCAGTGCGCGCAGGAGCAAAGGTAAACAGCAGACAGACCTGAATCCTTATCTTTACAAGGTCGACTCAGAACTTTGTTCAGTTTGTCTCGGTGACGGATAATGGAAGGAAGGGCAGGCAACTGGTCGACTTCATTTAAATAAACAAATAAAAAATAAGATAAACTCTCAGGAATAGATAAATAATAACAAAAAATTGTAAAGTGGAGAAAGCGAGAGCGCGCGAATGCACTCAAGCAAACACAAACAGCACAGCACGATGCGTATTTTTTTTAAATTGACAAAATAAATAAAAAATAAATCAAAAATAAAAATAAGTGGAAAAGGCGAGAGTGCGCGAGCACACAGGAGCAAAGACAAGCAGCGCAGCTTGATGCGTAGTAAAAAAAATAATAAATAGACAACTGGTCGACCTCATTAGAAATAAAAACCCAAAAGATTAGATAGACAAACAAACAAACACATAAATGTGGAGAGAAGGGCAGTGCGCGCAGGAGCAAAGGTAAACAGCAGACAGACCTGAATCCTTATCTTTACAAGGTCGACCTCAGAACTTTGTTCAGTTTGTCTCGGTGACGGATAATGGAAGGAAGGGCAGGCAACTGGTCGACTTCATTTAAATAAACAAATAAAAAATAAGATAAACTCTCAGGAATAGATAAATAATAACAAAAAAATTGTAAAGTGGAGAAAGCGAGAGCGCGCGAATGCACTCAAGCAAACACAAACAGCACAGCACGATGCGTATTTTTTTTAAAATTGACAAAATAAATCAAAAATAAATCAAAAATAAAAATAAGTGGAAAAGGCGAGAGTGCGGGAGCAACAGGAGCAAAGACAAGCAGCGCAGCTTGATGCGTAGTAAAAAAAATAATAAATAGACAACTGGTCGACCTCATTAGAAATAAAAACCCAAAAGATTAGATAGACAAACAAACAAACACATAAATGTGGAGAGAAGGGCAGTGCGCGCAGGAGCAAAGGTAAACAGCAGACAGACCTGAATCTTATCTTTACAAGGTCGACTCAGAACTTTGTTCAGTTTGTCTCGGTGACGGATAATGGAAGGAAGGGCAGGCAACTGGTCGACTTCATTTAAATAAACAAATAAAAAATAAGATAAACTCTCAGGAATAGATAAATAATAACAAAAAAATTGTAAAGTGGAGAAAGCGAGAGCGCGCGAATGCACTCAAGCAAACACAAACAGCACAGCACGATGCGTATTTTTTTTTAAATTGACAAAATAAATCAAAATAAATCAAAAATAAAAATAAGTGGAAAAGGCGAGAGTGCGCGAGCACACAGGAGCAAAGACAAGCAGCGCAGCTTGATGCGTAGTAAAAAAAATAATAAATAGACAACTGGTCGACCTCATTAGAAATAAAAACCCAAAAGATTAGATAGACAAACAAACAAACACATAAATGTGGAGAGAAGGGCAGTGCGCGCAGGAGCAAAGGTAAACAGCAGACAGACCTGAATCCTTATCTTTACAAGGTCGACCTCAGAACTTTGTTCAGTTTGTCTCGGTGACGGATAATGGAAGGAAGGGCAGGCAACTGGTCGACTTCATTTAAATAAACAAATAAAAAATAAGATAAACTCTCAGGAATAGATAAATAATAACAAAAAATTGTAAAGTGGAGAAAGCGAGAGCGCGCGAATGCACTCAAGCAAACACAAACAGCACAGCACGATGCGTATTTTTTTTAAAATTGACAAAATAAATCAAAAATAAAAATAAGTGGAAAAGGCGAGAGTGCGCGAGCACACAGGAGCAAAGACAAGCAGCGCAGCTTGATGCGTAGTAAAAAAAATAATAAATAGACAACTGGTCGACCTCATTAGAAATAAAAACCCAAAAGATTAGATAGACAAACAAACAAACACATAAATGTGGAGAGAAGGGCAGTGCGCGCAGGAGCAAAGGTAAACAGCAGACAGACCTGAATCCTTATCTTTACAAGGTCGACCTCAGAACTTTGTTCAGTTTGTCTCGGTGACGGATAATGGAAGGAAGGGCAGGCAACTGGTCGACTTCATTTAAATAAACAAATAAAAAATAAGATAAACTCTCAGGAATAGATAAATAATAACAAAAAAATTGTAAAGTAGAGAAAGCGAGAGCGCGCGAATGCACTCAAGCAAACACAAACAGCACAGCACGATGCGTATTTTTTTAAATTGACAAAATGAATCAAAAATAAATCAAAAATAAAAATTAGTGGAAAAGTCGAGAGTGCGCGAGCACACAGGAGCAAAGACAAGCAGCGCAGCTTGATGCGTAGTAAAAAAAATAATAAATAGACAACTGGTCGACCTCATTAGCAAAGGTAAGCAGCAGACAGACCTGAATCCTTATATTTACAAGGTCGACCTCAGAACTTTGTTCAGTTTGTCTGGGTGACGGATAATGGAAGGAAGGGCAGGCAACTGGTCGACTTCATTTAAATAAACAAATAAAAAAGAAGATAAACTCTCAGGAATAGATAAATAATAACAAAAAAAAATTGTAAAGTGGAGAAAGCGAGAGCCCGCGAATGCACTCAAGCAAACACAAACAGCACAGCACGATGCGTATTTTTTTTAATTGACAAAATAAATCAAAAATAAAAATAAGTGGAAAAGGCGAGAGTGCGCGAGCACACAGGAGCAAAGACAAGCAGCGCAGCTTGATGCGTAGTAAAAAAAATAATAAATAGACAACTGGTCGACCTCATTAGAAATAAATACCCAAAAGATTAGATAGACAAACAAACAAACACATAAATGTGGAGAGAAGGGCAGTGCGCGCAGGAGCAAAGGTAAACAGCAGACAGACCTGAATCCTTATCTTTACAAGGTCGACCTCAGAACTTTGTCCCGTTTGTCTCGGTGACGGATAATGGAAGGAAGGGAGGAAACTGGTCGACTTCATTTAAATAAACAAATAAAAAATAAGATAAACACTCAGGAATAGATAAATAATAACAAAAAAATTGAAAAGTGGAGAAAGCGAGAGTGCGCGAATGCACTCAAGCAAACACAAACAGCACAGCACGATGCGTATTTTTTTTAAATTGACAAAATAAATAAAAATAAATCAAAAATAAAAATTAGTGGAGAAGGCGAGAGTGCGCCAGAACACAGGAGCAAAGACAAGCAGCACAGCTTGATGCGTAGTAAAAAAAATAATAAATAGACAACTGGTCGACCTCATTAGAAATAAAAACCCAAAAGATTAGATAGACAAACAAACAAACACATAAATATGGAGAGAAGGGCAGTGCGTGCAGGAGCAAAGGTAAAGAGCAGACAGACCTGAATCCTTATCTTTACAAGGTCGACCTCAGAACTTTGTTCAGTTTGTCTCAGTGACGGATAATGGAAGGAAGGGTAGGCAACTGGTCGACTTCATTTAAATAAACAAATAAAAAATAAGATAAACTCTCAGGAATAGATAAATAATAACAAAAAAATTGTAAAGTGGAGAAAGCGAGAGAGCGCGAATGCACTCAAGCAAACACGAACAGCACAACACGATGCGTATTTTTTTATATTGACAAAATAAATCAAAAATAACAATAAGTGGAAAAGGCGAGAGTGCGCGAGCACACAGGAGCAAAGACAAGCAGCGCAACTTGATGCGTAGTAAAAAAAATAATAAATAGACAACTGGTCGACCTCATTAGAAATAAAAACCCAAAAGATTAGATAGACAAACAAACAAACACATAAATGTGGAGAGAAGGGCAGTGCGCGCAGGAGCAAAGGTAAACAGCAGACAGACCTGAATCCTAATCTTTACAAGGTCAACCTCAGAACTTTGTTCAGTTTGTCTCGGTGACGGATAATGGAAGGAAGGGCAGGCAACTGGTCGACTTCATTTAAATAAACAAATAAAAAATAAGATAAACTCTCAGGAATAGATAAATAATAACAAAAAAATTGTAAAGTGGAGAAAGCGAGAGCGCGGTAATGCTCTCAAGCAAATACAAACAGCACAGCACGATGCGTATTTTTTTTTTAAATTGACAAAATAAATCAAAAATAAAAATAAGTGGAAAAGGCGAGAGTGCGCGAGCACACAGGAGCAAAGACAAGCAGCGCAGCTTGATGCGTGTTAAAAAAAAATAATAAATAGACAACTGGTCGACCTCATTAGAAATAAAATCCCAAAAGATTAGATATAAAAACATACAAACACATAAATGTGGAGAGAAGGGCAGTGCGCGCAGGAGCAAAGGTAAACAGCAGACAGACCTGAATCCTTATCTTTACAAGGTCGACCTCAGAACTTTGTTCAGTTTGTCTCGGTGACGTATAATAGAAGGAAGGGCAGGCAACTGGTCGACTTCATTTAAATAAACAAATAAAAAATAAGATAAACTCTCAGGAATAGATAAATAATAACAAAAAAATTGTAAAGTAGAGAAAGCGAGAGCGCGCGAATGCACGCAAGCAAACACAAACAGCACAGCACGATGCGTATTTTTTTCAAAATTGACAAAATAAATAAAAAATAAATCAAAAATAAAAATAAGTGGATAGGCGAGAGTGCGCGAGCACACAGGAGCAAAGACAAGCAGCGCAGCTTCATGCGTAGTAAAAAAAAATAATAAATAGACAACTGGTCGACCTCATTAGAAATAAAAACCCAAAAGATTAGATAGACAAACAAACAAACACATAAATGTGGAGAGAAGGGCAGTGCGCGCAGGAGCAAAGGTAAACAGCAGACAGACCTGAATCCTTATCTTTACAAGGTCGACCTCAGAACTTTGTTCAGTTTGTCTCGGTGACGGATAATGGAAGGAAGGGCAGGCAACTGGTCGACTTCATTTAAATAAACAAATAAAATATAAGATAAACTCTCAGGAATACATAAATAATAACAAAAAAATTGTAAAGTGGAGAAAGCGAGAGCGCGCGAATGCACTCAAGCAAACACAAACAGCACAGCACGATGCGTATTTTTTTTTAAATTGACAAAATAAATCAAAAATAAAAATAAGTGGAAAAGGCGAGAGTGCGCGAGCACACAGGAGCAAAGACAAGCAGCGCAGCTTGATGCGTAGTAAAAAAAATAATAAATAGACAACTGGTCGACCTCATTAGAAATAAAAACCCAAAAGATTAGATAGACAAACAAACAAACACATAAATGTGGAGAGAAGGGCAGTGAGCGCAGGAGCAAAGGTAAACAGCAGACAGACCTGAATCCTTATCTTTACAATGTCGACCTCAGAACTTTGTTCAGTTGGTCTCGGTGACGGATAATGGAAGGAAGGGCAGGGAACTGGTCGACTTCATTTAAATAAACAAATAAAAAATAAGATAAACTCTCAGGAACAGATAAATAATAACAAAAAAATTGTAAAGTGGAGAAAGCGAGAGCGCGCGAATGCACTCAAGCAAACACAAACAGCACAGCACGATGCGTATTTTTTATAAATTGACAAAATAAATCAAAAATAAATCAAAAATAAAAATAAGTGGAAAAGGCGATAGTGCGCGAGCACACAGGAGGAAAGACAAGCAGCGCAGCTTGATGCGTAGTAAAAAAAATAATAAATAGACAACTTGTCGACCTCATTAGAAATAAAAACCCAAAAGATTAGATAGACAAACAAACAAACACATAAATGTGGAGAGATGGGCAGTGCGCGCAGGAGCAAAGGTAAACAGCAGACAGACCTGAATCCTTATCTTTACAAGGTCGACCTCAGAACTTTGTTCAGTTAGTCTCGGTGACGAATAATGGAAGGAAGGGCAGGAAACTGGTCGACTTCATTTAAATAAACAAATAAAATATAAGATAAACTCTCAGGAATAGATAAATAATAACAAAAAATTGTAAAGTGGAGAAAGCGAGAGCGCGCGAATGCACTCAAGCAAACACAAACAGCACAGCACGATGCGTATTTTTTTTTAAATTGACAAAATAAATCCAAAATAAATCAAAAATAAAAATAAGTGGAAAAGGCGAGAGTGCGCGAGCACACAGGAGCAAAGACAAGCAGCGCATCTTGATGCGTAGTAAAAAAAATAATAAATAGACAACTGGTCGACCTCATTAGAAATAAAAACCCAAAAGATTAGATAGACAAACAAACAAACACATAAATGTGGAGAGAAGGGCAGTGCGCGCAGGAGCAAAGGTAATCAGCAGACAGACCTGAATCCTTATCTTTACAAGGTCGACCTCAGAACTTTGTTCAGTTTGTCTCGGTGACGGATAATGGAAGGAAGGGCAGGCAACTGGTCGACTTCATTTAAATAAACAAATAAAAAATAAGATAAACACTCAGGAATAGATAAATAATAACAAAAAAATTGTAAAGTGGAGAAAGCGAGAGCGCGCCAATGCACTCAAGCAAACACAAACAGCACAGCACGATGCGTATTTTCTTTTTAAATTGACAAAATAAATAAAAAATAAATCAAAATTAAAAATAAGTGGAAAAGGCGAGAGTGCGCGAGCACACAGGAGCAAAGACAAGCAGCGCAGCTTGATGCGTAGTAAAAAAAATAATAAATAGACAACTGGTCGACCTCATTAGAAATAAAAACCCAAAAGATTAGATAGACAAACAAACAAACACATAAATGTGCAGAGATGGGCAGTGCGCGCAGGAGCAAAGGTAAACAGCAGACAGACCTGAATACTTATCTTTACAAGGTCGACTTCAGAACTTTGTTCAGTTTGTCTCGGTGACGGATAATGGAAGGAAGGGCAGGCAACTGGTCGACTTCATTTAAATAAACAAATAAAAAATAAGATAAACTCTCAGGAATAGATAAATAATAACCAAAAAATTGTAAAGTGGAGAAAGCGAGAGCGCGCGAATGCACTCAAGCAAACACAAACAGCACAGCACGATGCGTATTTTTTTATATTGACAAAATAAATCAAAAATAAATCAAAAATAACAATAAGTGGAAAAGGCGAGAGTGCGCGAGCACACAGGAGCAAAGACAAGCAGCGCAGCTTGATGCGTAGTAAAAAAAATAATAAATAGACAACTGGTCGACCTCATTAGAAATAAAAACCCAAAAGATTAGATAGACAAACAAACAAACACATAAATGTGGAGAGAAGGGCAGTGCGCGCAGGAGCAAAGGTAAACAGCAGACAGACCTGAATCCTTATCTTTACAAAGTCGACCTCAGAACTTTGTTCAGTTTGTCTCGGTGACGGATAATGGAAGGAAGGGCAGGAAACTGGTCGACTTCATTTAAATAAACAAATAAAATATAAGATAAACTCTCAGGAATAGATAAATAATACCAAAAAATTGTAAAGTGGAGAAAGCGAGAGCGCGCGAATGCACTCAAGCAAACACAAACAGCACAGCACGATGCGTATTTTTTTTAAATTGACAAAATAAATCATAAATAAATCAAAAATAAAAATAAGTGGAAAAGGCGAGAGTGCGCGAGCACACAGGAGCAAAGACAAGCAGCGCAGCTTGATGCGTAGTAAAAAAAAATAATAAATAGACAACTGGTCGACCTCATTAGAAATAAAAACCCAAAAGATTAGATAGACAAACAAACAAACACATAAATGTGGAGAGAAGGGCAGTGCGCGCAGGAGCAAAGGTAAACAGCAGACAGACCTGAATCCTTACCTTTACAAGGTCGACCTCAGAACTTTGTTCAGTTTGTCTCGGTGACGGATAATGGAAGGAAGGGCAGGCAACTGGTCGACTTCATTTAAATAAACAAATAAAAAATAAGATAAACTCTCAGGAATAGATAAATAATAACAAAAAAATTGTAAAGTGGAGAAAGCGAGAGCGCGAGAATGCACTCAAGCAAACACAAACAGCACAGCACGATGCGTATTTTTTTTAAATTGACAAAATAAATCAAAAATAAATCTAAAATAAAAATAAGTGGAAAAGGCGAGAGTGCGCGAGCACACAGGAGCAAAGACAAGCAGCGCAGCTTGATGCGTAGTAAAAAAAAATAATAAATAGACAACTGGTCGACCTCATTAGAAATAAAAACCCAAAAGATTAGATAGACAAACAAACAAACACATAAATGTGGAGAGAAGGGCAGTGCGTGCAGGAGCAAATGTAAACAGCAGACAGACCTGAATCCTTATCTTTACAAGGTCGACCTCAGAACTTTGTTCAGTTTGTCTCGGTGACGGATAATGGAAGGAAGGGCAGGCAACTGGTCGACTTCATTTAAATAAACAAATAAAAAATAAGATAAACTCTCAGGAATAGATAAATAATAACAAAAAAATTGTAAAGTGGAGAAAGCGAGAGCGCGCGAATGCACTCAAGCAAACACAAACAGCACAGCACGATGCGTATTTTTTTTTAAAATTGACAAAATAAATAAAAAATAAATCAAAAATAAATATAAGTGGAAAAGGCGAGAGTGCGCGAGCACACAGGAGCAAAGACAAGCAGCGCAGCTTGACCGTAGTAAAAAAATAATAAATAGACAACTGGTCGACCTCATTAGAAATAAAAAACCAAAAGATTAGATAGACAAACAAACAAACACATAAATGTGGAGAGAAGGGCAGTGCGCGCAGGAGCAAAGGTAAACAGCAGACAGACCTGAATCCTTATCTTTACAAGGTCGACCTCAGAACTTTGTTCAGTTTGTCTCGGTGACGGATAATGGAAGGAAGGGCAGGCAACTGGTCGACTTCATTTAAATAAACAAATAAAAAATAAGATAAACTCTCAGGAATAGATAAATAATAACAAAAAATTGTAAAGTGGAGAAAGCGAGAGCGCGCGAATGCACTCAAGCAAACACAAACAGCACAGCACGATGCGTATTTTTTTTTAAATTGACAAAATAAATCAAAAATAAATCAAAAATAAAAATAAGTGGAAAAGGCGAGAGTGCGCGAGCACACAGGAGCAAAGACAAGCAGCGCATCTTGATGCGTAGTAAAAAAAATAATAAATAGACAACTGGTCGACCTCATTAGAAATAAAAACCCAAAAGATTAGATAGACAAACAAACAAACACATAAATGTGGAGAGAAGGGCAGTGCGCGCAGGAGCAAAGGTAAACAGCAGACAGACCTGAATCCTTATCTTTACAAGGTCGACCTCAGAACTTTGTTCAGTTTGTCTCGGTGACGGATAATGGAAGGAAGGGCAGGCAACTGGTCGACTTCATTTAAATAAACAAATAAAAAATAAGATAAACTCTCAGGAACAGATAAATAATAACAAAAAAATTGTAAAGTGGAGAAAGCGAGAGCGCGCGAATGCACTCAAGCAAACACAAACAGCACAGCACGATGCTTATTTTTTATAAATAGACAAAATAAATCAAAAATAAATCAAAAATAAAAATAAGTGGAAAAGGCGAGAGTGCGCGAGCACACAGGAGCAAAGACAAGCAGCGCAGCTTGATGCGTAGTAAAAAAAATAATAAATAGACAACTTGTCGACCTCATTAGAAATAAAAACCCAAAAGATTAGATAGACAAACAAACAAACACATAAATGTGGAGAGATGGGCAGTGCGCGCAGGAGCAAAGGTAAACAGCAGACAGACCTGAATCCTTATCTTTACAAGGTCGACCTCAGAACTTTGTTCAGTTTGTCTCGGTGACGGATAATGGAAGGAAGGGCAGGCAACTGGTTGACTTCATTTAAATAAACAAATAAAAAATAAGATAAACTCTCAGGAATAGATAAATAATAACAAAAAAATTGTAAAGTGGAGAAAACGAGAGCGCGCGAATGCACTCAAGCAAACACAAACAGCACAGCACGATGCGTATTTTTTTATATTGACAAAATAAATCAAAAATAAATCAAAAATAACAATAAGTGAAAAAGGCGAGAGTGCGCGAGCACACAGGAGCAAAGACAAGCAGCGCAGCTTGATGCGTAGTAAAAAAAATAATAAATAGACAACTGGTCGACCTCATTAGAAATAAAAACCCAAAAGATTAGATAGACAAACAAACAAACACATAAATGTGGAGAGAAGGGCAGTGGGCGCAGGAGCAAAGGTAAACAGCAGACAGACCTGAATCCTTATCTTTACAAGGTCGACCTCAGAACTTTGTTCAGTTTGTCTCGGTGACGGATAATGGAAGGAAGGGCAGGCAACTGGTCGACTTCATTTAAATAAACAAATAAAATATAAGATAAACTCTCAGGAATACATAAATAATAACAAAAAAATTGTAAAGTGGAGAAAGCGAGAGCGCGCGAATGCACTCAAGCAAACACAAACAGCACAGCACGATGCGTATTTTTTTTAAATTGACAAAATAAATCAAAAATAAAAATAAGTGGAAAAGGCGAGAGTGCGCGAGCACACAGGAGCAAAGACAAGCAGCGCAGCTTGATGCGTAGTAAAAAAAATAATAAATAGACAACTTGTCGACCTCATTAGAAATAAAAACCCAAAAGATTAGATAGACAAACAAACAAACACATAAATGTGGAGAGAAGGGCAGTGAGCGCAGGAGCAAAGGTAAACAGCAGACAGACCTGAATCCTTATCTTTACAAGGTCGACCTCAGAACTTTGTTCAGTTTGTCTCGGTGACGGATAATGGAAGGAAGGGCAGGCAACTGGTCGACTTCATTTAAATAAACAAATAAAAAATAAGATAAACTCTCAGGAACAGATAAATAATAACAAAAAAATTGTAAAGTGGAGAAAGCGAGAGCGCGCGAATGCACTCAAGCAAACACAAACAGCACAGCACGATGCGTATTTTTTATAAATTGACAAAATAAATCAAAAATAAATCAAAAATAAAAATAAGTGGAAAAGGCGAGAGTGCGCGAGCACACAGGAGCAAAGACAAGCAGCGCAGCTTGATGCGTAGTAAAAAAAATAATAAATAGACAACTTGTCGACCTCATTAGAAATAAAAACCCAAAAGATTAGATAGACAAACAAACAAACACATAAATGTGGATAGATGGGCAGTGCGCGCAGGAGCAAAGGTAAACAGCAGACAGACCTGAATCCTTATCTTTACAAGGTCGAACTCAGAACTTTGTTCAGTTTGTCTCGGTGACGGATAATGGAAGGAAGGGCAGGCAACTGGTCGACTTCATTTAAATAAACAAATAAAAAATAAGATAAACTCTCAGGAATAGATAAATAATAACAAAAAAATTGAAAAGTGGAGAAAGCGAGAGCGCGCGAATGCACTCAAGCAAACACAAACAGCACAGCACGATGCGTATTTTTTTATATTGACAAAATAAATAAAAAATAAATCAAAAATAACAATAAGTGGAAAAGGCGAGAGTGCGCGAGCACACAGGAGCAAAGACAAGCAGCGCAGCTTGATGCGTAGTTAAAAAAAATAATAAATAGACAACTGGTCGACCTCATTAGAAATAAAAACCCAAAAGATTAGATAGACAAACAAACAAACACATAAATGTGGAGAGAAGGGCAGTGCGCGCAGGAGCAAAGGTAAACAGCAGACAGACCTGAATCCTTATCTTTACAAGGTCGTCCTCAGAACTTTGTTCAGTTAGTCTCGGTGACGGATAATGGAAGGAAGGGCAGGAAACTGGTCGACTTCATTTAAATAAACAAATAAAATATAAGATAAACTCTCAGGAATAGATAAATAATAACAAAAAATTGTAAAGTGGAGAAAGCGAGAGCGCGCGAATGCACTCAAGCAAACACAAACAGCACAGCACGATGCGTATTTTTTTTTAAATTGACAAAATAAATCAAAAATAAATCAAAAATAAAAATAAGTGGAAAAGGCGAGAGTGCGCGAGCACACAGGAGCAAAGACAAGCAGCGTATCTTGATGCGTAGTAAAAAAAATAATAAATAGACAACTGGTCGACCTCATTAGAAATAAAAACCCAAAAGATTAGATAGACAAACAAACAAACACATAAATGTGGAGAGAAGGGCAGTGCGCGCAGGAGCAAAGGTAAACAGCAGACAGACCTGAATCCTTATCTTTACAAGGTCGACCTCAGAACTTTGTTCAGTTTGTCTCGGTGACGGATAATGGAAGGAAGGGCAGGCAACTGGTCGACTTCATTTAAATAAACAAATAAAAAATAAGATAAACACTCAGGAATAGATAAATAATAACAAAAAAATTGTAAAGTGGAGAAAGCGAGAGCGCGCCAATGCACTCAAGCAAACACAAACAGCACAGCACGATGCGTATTTTTTTTTTAAATTGACAAAATAAATAAAAAATAAATCAAAAATAAAAATAAGTGGAAAAGGCGAGAGTGCGCGAGCACACAGGAGCAAAGACAAGCAGCGCAGCTTGATGCGTAGTAAAAAAAATAATAAATAGACAACTGGTCGTCCTCATTAGAAATAAAAACCCAAAAGATTAGATAGACAAACAAACAAACACATAAATGTGGAGAGAAGGGCAGTGCGCGCAGGAGCAAAGGTAAACAGCAGACAGACCTGAATCCTTATCTTTACAAGGTCGACCTCAGAACTTTGTTCAGTTTGTCTCGGTGACGGATAATGGAAGGAAGGGCAGGTAACTGGTCGACTTCATTTAAATAAACAAAAAAAAATAAGATAAACTTTCAGGAATAGATAAATAATAACAAAAAAATTGTAAAGTGGAGAAAGCGAGAGCGCGGGAACGCACTCAAGCAAACACAAACAGCACAGCACGATGCGTATTTTTTTTTAAATTGACAAAATAAATCAAAAATAAATCAAAAATAAAAATAAGTGGAAAAGGCAAGATTGCGCGAGCACACAGGAGCAAAGACAAGCAGCGCAGCTTGATGCGTAGTAAAAAAATAATAATAAATAGACAACTGGTCGACCTCATTAGAAATAAAAACCCAAAAGATTAGATAGACAAACAAACACATAAATGTGGAGAGAAGGGCAGTGCGCGCAGGAGCAAAGGTAAACAGCAGACAGACCTGAATCCTTATCTTTACAAGGTCGACCTCAGAAATTTGTT
This sequence comes from Perognathus longimembris pacificus, assembly GCF_023159225.1. NCBI lineage: Eukaryota > Metazoa > Chordata > Mammalia > Rodentia > Heteromyidae > Perognathus > Perognathus longimembris. Next base: position 1,250 of record NW_025958805.1, on the reverse strand, counting down.
CAGTTTGTCTCGGTGACGGATAATGGAAGGAAGGGCAGGCAACTGGTCGACTTCATTTAAATAAACAAAAAAAAATAAGATAAACTCTCAGGAATAGATAAATAATAACAAAAAAATTGTAAAGTGGAGAAAGCGAGAGCGCGGGAATGCACTCAAGCAAACACAAACAGCACAGCACGATGCGTATTTTTTTTTAAATTGACAATATAAATCAAAAATAAATCAAAAATAAAAATAAGTGGAAAAGGCGAGAGTGCGCGAGCACACAGGAGCAAAGACAAGCAGCGCAGCTTGATGCGTAGTAAAAAAAATAATAAATAGACAACTGGTCGACCTCATTAGAAATAAAAACCCAAAAGATTAGATAGACGAACAAACAAACACATAAATGTGGAGAGATGGGCAGTGCGCGCAGGAGCAAAGGTAAACAGCAGACAGACCTGAATCCTTATCTTTACAAGGTCGACCTCAGAACTTTGTTCAGTTTGTGTCGGTGACGGATAATGGAAGGAAGGGCAGGCAACTGTTCGACTTCATTTAAATAAACAAATAAAAAATAAGATAAACTCTCAGGAATAGATAAATAATAACAAAAAAATTGTAAAGTGGAGAAATCGAGAGCGCGCGAATGCACTCAAGCAAACACAAACAGCACAGCACGATGCGTATTTTTTTTAAATTGACAAAATAAATCAAAAATAAATCAAAAATAAAAATAAGTGGAAAAGGCGAGAGTGCGCGAGCACACAGGAGCAAAGACAAGCAGCGCAGCTTGATGCGTAGTAAAAAAAATAATAAATAGACAACTGGTCGTCCTCATTAGAAATAAAAACCCAAAAGATTAGATAGACAAACAAACAAACACATAAATGTGGAGAGAAGGGCAGTGCGCGCAGGAGCAAAGGTAAAAAGCAGACAGACCTGAATCCTTATCTTTACAAGGTCGACCTCAGAACTTTGTTCAGTTTGTCTCGGTGACGGATAATGGAAGGAAGGGCAGGTAACTGGTCGACTTCATTTAAATAAACAAAAAAAAATAAGATAAACTCTCAGGAATAGATAAATAATAACAAAAAAATTGTAAAGTGGAGAAAGCGAGAGCGCGCGAATGCACTCAAGCAAACACAAACAGCACAGCACGATGCGTATTTTTTTTTAAATTGACAAAATAAATCAAAAAAAAATCAAAAATAAAAATATGTGGAAAAGGCGAGATTGCGCGAGCACACAGGAGCAAAGACAAGCAGTGC
>NW_025958804.1:0-23310 GCF_023159225.1 Perognathus longimembris pacificus | reverse complement strand
AAAAATTGTAAAGTGGAGAAAGCGAGAGCGCGCGAATGCACTCAAGCAAACACAAACAGCACAGCACGATGCGTATTTTTTTTTAAAATTGACAAAATAAATCAAAAATAAATCAAAAATAAAAATAAGTGGAAAAGGCGAGAGTGCGCGAGCACACAGGAGCAAAGACAAGCAGCGCAGCTTGATGCGTAGTAAAAAAAATAATAAATAGACAACTGGTCGACCTCATTAGAAATAAAAACCCAAAAGATTAGATAGACAAACAAACAAACACATAAATGTGGAGAGAAGGGCAGTGCGCGCAGGAGCAATGGTAAACAGCAGACAGACCTGAATCCTTATCTTTACAAGGTCGACCTCAGAACTTTGTTCAGTTTGTCTCGGTGACGGATAATGGAAGGAAGGGCAGGCAACTGGTCGACTTCATTTAAATAAACAAATAAAAAATAAGATAATCTCTGAGGAATAGATAATTAATAACAAAAATATTGTAAAGTGGAGAATGCGAGAGCGCGCGAATGCACTCAAGCAATCACAAACAGCACAGCACGATGCGTATTTTTTTAAAAAATTGACAAAATAAATCAAAAATAAATCAAAAATAAAAATAAGTCGAAAAGGAGAGAGTGCGCGAGCACACAGGAGCAAAGAAAAGCAGCGCAGCTTGATGCGTAGGAAAAGAAATAATAAATACACAACTGGTCGACCTCATTAGAAATAAAAACCCAAAAGATTAGATAGACAAACAAACAAACACATAAATGTGGAGAGAAGGGCAGTGCGCGCAGGAGCAAAGGTAAACAGCAGACAGACCTGAATCCTTATCTTTACAAGGTCGACCTCAGAACTTTGTTCAGTTTGTCTCGGTGACGGATAATGGAAGGAAGGGCAGGCAACTGGTCGACTTCATTTAAATAAACAAATAAAAAATAAGATAATCTCTGAGGAATAGATAAATAATAACAAAAAAAATTGTAAAGCGGAGAAAGCGAGAGCGCGCGAATGCACTCAAGCAATCACAAACAGCACAGCACGATGCGTATTTTTTTAAAAAATTGACAAAATAAATCAAAAATAAATCAAAAATAAAAATAAGTCGAAAAGGCGAGAGTGCGCGAGCACACAGGAGCAAAGACAAGCAGCGCAGCTTGATGCGTAGGAAAAAAAATAATAAATAGACAACTGGTCGACCTCATTACAAATAAAAACCCAAAAGATTAGATAGACAAACAAACAAACACATAAATGTGGAGAGAAGGGCAGTGCGCGCACGAGCAAAGGTAAACAGCAGACAGACCTGAATACTTATCTTTACAAAGTCGACCTCAGAACTTTGTTCAGTTTGTCTCGGTGACGGATAATGGAAGGAAGGGCAGGCAACTGGTCGACTTCATTTAAATAAACAAATAAAAAATAAGATACACTCTCAGGAATAGATAAATAATAAAAAAAATTGTACAGTGGAGAAAGCGAGAGCACGCGAATGCACTCAAGCAAACACAAACAGCACAGCATGATGCGTATTTTTTTTTAAATTGACAAAATAAATCAAAAATAAAAATAAGTGGAAAAGGCGAGAGTGCGCGAGCACACAGGAGCAAAGACAAGCAGCGCAGCTTGATGCGTAGTAAAAAAAATAATAAATAGACAACTGGTCGACCTCATTAGAAATAAAAACCCAAAGATTAGATAGACAAACAAACAAAACATAAATGTGGAGAGAATGGCAGTGCGCGCAGGAGCATAGGTAAACAGCAGACAGACCTGAATCCTTATCTTTACAAGGTCGACCTCAGAACTTTGTTCAGTTTGTCTCGGTGACGGATAATGGAAGGAAGGGCAGGCAACTGGTCGACTTCATTTAAATAAACAAACAAAAAATAAGATATACTCTCAGGAATAGATAAATAATAACAAAAATATTGTAAAGTGGAGAAAGCGAGAGCGCGCGAATGCACTCCAGCAAACACAAACAGCACAGCACGATGCGTATTTTTTTTAAATTGACAAAATAAATCAAAAATAAATCAAAAATAAAAATAAGTGGAAAAGGCGAGAGTGCGCGAGCACACAGGAGCAAAGGACAAGCAGCGCAGCTTGATGCGTAGTAAAAAAAATAATACATAGACAACTGGTCGACCTCATTAGAAATAAAAACCCAAAGATTAGATAGACAAACAAACAAACACATAAATGTGGAGAGAAGGGCAGTGCGCGCAGGAGCAAAGGTAAACAGCAGACAGACATGAATCCTTATCTTTACAAGGTCGACCTCAGAATTTTGTTCAGTTTTGTCTCGGTGACGGATAATGGAAGGAAGGGCAGGCAACTGGTCAACTTCATTTAAATAAACAAATAAAAAATAAGATACACTCTCAGGAATACATAAATAATAACAAAAAAATTGTAACGTGGAGAACGCGAGAGCGCGCGAATGCACTCAAGCAAACACAAACAGCACAGCACGATGCGTATTTTTTTTAAATTGACAATATAAATCAAAAAAAAAATCAAAAATAAAAATAAGTGGAAAAGGCGAGAGTGCGCGAGCACACAGGAGCAAAGACAAGCAGCGCAGCTTGATGCGTAGTAAAAAAAATAATAAATAGACAACTGGTCGACCTCATTAGAAATAAAAACCCAAAAGATTAGATAGACAAACAAACAAAGACATAAATGTGGACAGAAGGGCAGTGCGCGCAGGAGCAATGGTAAACAGCAGACAGACCTGAATCCTTATCTTTACAAGGTCGACCTCAGAACTTTGTTCAGTTTGTCTAGGTGACGGATAATGGAAGGAAGTGCAGGCAACTGGTCGACTTCATTTAAATAAACAAATAAAAAATAAGATAATCTCTCAGGAATAGATAAATAATAACAAAAAAATTGTAAAGTGGAGAAAGCGAGAGCGCGCGAATGCACTCAAGCAAACACAAACAGCACAGCACGATGCGTATTTTTTTTAAAAATTGACAAAATAAATCAATAATAAATCAAAAATAAAAATAAGTCGAAAAGGCGAGAGTGCGCGAGCACACAGGAGCAAAGACAAGCAGCGCAGCTTGATGCATAGTAAAAAAAATAATAAATAGACAACTGGTCGACCTCATTAGAAATAAAAACCCAAAAGATTAGATAGACAAACAAACAAACACATAAATGTGGAGAGAAGGGTAGTGCGGGCAGGAGCAAAGGTAAACAGCAGACAGACCTGAATCCTTATCTTTACAAGGTCGAACTCAGAACTTTGTTCAGTTTGTCTCGGTGACGGATAATGGAAGGAAGGGCAGGCAACTGGTCGACTTCATTTATATAAACAAATAAAAAATAAGATAATCTCTGAGGAATAGATAAATAATAACAAAAAAATTGTAAAGTGGAGAATGCGAGAGCGCGCGAATGCACTCAAGCAATCACAAACAGCACAGCACGATGCGTATTTTTTTTAAAAATTGACAAAATAAATCAAAAATAAAAATAAGTGGAAAAGGCGAGAGTGCGCGAGCACACAGGAGCAAAGAAAAGCAGCGCAGCTTGATGCGTAGGAAAAGAAATAATAAATAGACAACTGGTCGACCTCATTACAAATAAAAACCCAAAAGATTAGATAGACAAACAAACAAACACATAAATGTGGAGAGAAGGGGCAGTGCGCGCAGGAGCAAAGGTAAACAGCAGACAGACCTGAATACTTATCTTTACAAAGTCGACCTCAGAACTTTGTTCAGTTTGTCTCGGTGACGGATAATGGAAGGAAGGGCAGGCAACTGGTCGACTTCATTTAAATAAACAAATAAAAAATAAGATACACTCTCAGGAATAGATAAATAATAAAAAAAATTGTACAGTGGAGAAAGCGAGAGCGCGCGAATGCACTCAAGCAAACACAAACAGCACAGCATGATGCGTATTTTTTTTTAAATTGACAAAATAAATCAAAATAAATCAAAAATAAAAATAAGTGGAAAGGAGAGAGTGCACGAGCACACAGGAGCAAAGACAAGCACAGCTTGATGCGTAGTAAAAAAAATAATAAATAGACAACTGGTCGACCTCATTAGAAATAAAAACCCAAAAGATTAGATAGACAAACAAACAAACACATAAATGTGGAGAGAAGGGCAGTGCGCGCAGGAGCAAAGGTAAACAGCAGACAGACCTGAATCCTTATCTTTACAAGGTCGATCTCAGAACTTTGTTCAGTTTGTCTCGGTGACGGATAATGGAAGGAAGGGCAGGCAACTGGTCGACTTCATTTAAATAAACAAATAAAAAATAAGATAAACTCTCAGTAATAGATAAATAATAAAAAAATTGTAAAGTGGAGAAAGCGAGAGCGCGCGAATGCACTCAAGCAAACACAAACAGCACAGCACGATGCGTATTTTTTTTAAATTGACAAAATAAATCAAAAATAAATCAAAAATAAAAATAAGTGGAAAAGGCGAGAGTGCGCGAGCACACAGGAGCAAAGACAAGCAGCACAGCTTGATGCGTAGTAAAAAAAAAATAATAAACAGACAACTGTTCGACCTCATTAGAAATAAAAACCCAAAAGATTAGATAGACAAACAAACAAACACATAAATGTGGAGAGAAGGGCAGTGCGCGCAGGAGCAAAGGTAAACAGCAGACAGACCTGAATCCTTATCTTTACAAGGTCGACCTCAGAACTTTGTTCAGTTTGTCTCGGTGACGGATAATGGAAGGAAGGGCAGGCAACTGGTCGACTTCATTTAAATAAACAAATAAAAATAAGATAAACTCACAGGAATAGATAAATAATAACAAAAAATTGTAAAGTGGAGAAAGCGAGAGCGCGCGAATGCACTCAAGCAAACACAAACAGCACAGCACGATGCGTATTTTTTTAAATTGACAAAAATAAATCAAAAGTAAATAAAAATAAAAATAAGTGGAAAAGTCGAGAGTGCACGAGCACACAGGAGCAAAGACAAGCAGCGCAGCTTGATGCGTAGTAAAAAAAATAATAAATAGACAACTGGTCGACCTCATTAGAAATAAAAACCCAAAAGATTAGATAGACAAACAAACACAAAAATGTGGAGAGAAGTGCAGTGCGCGCATGAGCAAAGGTAATCAGCAGAGAGACCAGAATCCTTATCTTTACAAGGTCGACCTCAGAACTTCGTTCAGTTTGTCTCGGTGACGGATAATGGAAGGAAGGGCAGGCAACTGGTCGAATTCATTTAAATAAACAAATAAAAAATAAGATAAACTCTCAGGAATAGATAAATAATAACAAAAAAATTGTAAAGTGGAGAAAGCGAGAGCGCGCGATTGCACTCAAGCAAACACAAACAGCACAGCACGATGCGTATTTTTTTCTAATTGACAAAATAAATCAAAAGTAAATCAAAAATAAAATAAGTGGAAAAGGCGATAGTGCGCGAGCACACAGGAGCAAAGACAAGCAGCGCAGCTTGATGCGTAGTAAAAAAAATAATAAATAGACAACTGGTCGACCTCATTAGAAATAAAAACCCAAAAGATTAGATAGACAAACAAACAAACACATAAATGTGGAGAGAAGGGCAGTGCGGGCAGGAGCAAAGGTAAACAGCAGACAGACCTGAATCCTTATCTTTACAAGGTCGACCTCAGAACTTTGTTCAGTTTGTCTCGTGACGGATAATGGAAGGAAGGGCAGGCAACTGGTCGACTTCATTTAAATAAACAAATAAAAAATAAGATAATCTCTGAGGAATAGATAAATAATAACAAAAAAAATTGTAAAGCGGAGAAAGCGAGAGCGCGCGAATGCACTCAAGCAATCACAAACAGCACAGCACGATGCGTATTTTTTTAAAAATTGACAAAATAAATCAAAAATAAATCAAAATAAAAATAAGTCGAAAAGGCGAGACTGCGCGAGCACACAGGAGCAAAGACAAGCAGCGCAGCTTGATGCATAGTTAAAAAAAAATAATAAATAGACAACTGGTCGACCTCATTAGAAATAAAAACCCAAAAGATTAGATAGACAAACAAACAAACACATAAATGTGGAGAGAAGGGCAGTGCGCGCAGTAGCAAAGGTAAACAGCAGACAGACCTGAATCCTTATATTTACAAGGTCGACATCAGAACTTTGTTCAGTTTGTCTCGGTGACGGATAATGGAAGGAAGGGCAGGCAACTGGTCGACTTCATTTAAATAAACAAATAAAAAATAAGATAATCTCTGAGGAATAGATAAATAATAACAAAAAATTGTAAAGTGGAGAATGCGAGAGCGCGCGAATGCACTCAAGCAATCACAAACAGCACAGCACGATGCGTATTTTTTTTAAAAATTGACAAATAAATCAAAAATAAAAATAAGTGGAAAAGGCGAGAGTGCGCGAGCACACAGGAGCAAAGAAAAGCAGCGCAGCTTGATGCGTAGGAAAAGAAATAATAAATAGACAACTGGTCGACCTCATTACAAATAAAAACCCAAAAGATTAGATAGACAAACAAACAAACACATAAATGTGGAGAGAAGGGCAGTGCGCGCAGGAGCAAAGGTAAACAGCAGACAGACCTGAATACTTATCTTTACAAAGTCGACCTCAGAACTTTGTTCAGATTGTCTCGGTGACGGATAATGGAAGGAAGGGCAGGCAACTGGTCGACTTCATTTAAATAAACAAATAAAAAATAAGATACACTCTCAGGAATAGATAAATAATAAAAAAAATTGTACAGTGGAGAAAGCGAGAGCGCGCGAATGCACTCAAGCAAACACAAACAGCACAGCATGATGCGTATTTTTTTTTAAATTGAGAAAATAAATCAAAAATAAAAATAAGTGGAAAAGGCGAGAGTGCGCGAGCACACAGGAGCCAAGACAAGCAGCGCAGCTTGATGCGTAGTAAAAAAATAATAAATAGACAACTGGTCGACCTCATTAGAAATAAAAACCCAAAGGATTAGATAGACAAACAAACAACACATAAATGTGGAGAGAAGGGCAGTGCGCGCAGGAGCAAAGGTAAACAGCAGACAGACCTGAATCCTTATCTTTACAAGGTCGACCTCAGAACTTTGTTCAGTTTGTCTCGGTGACGGATAATGGAAGGAAGGGCAGGCAACTGGTCGACTTCATTTAAATAAACAAATAAAAAATAAGATAATCTCTGAGGAATAGATAAATAATAACAAAAAAATTGTAAAGCGGAGAAAGCGAGAGCGCGCGAATGCACTCAAGCAATCACAAACAGCACAGCACGATGCGTATTTTTTTAAAAAATTGACAAAATAAATCAAAAATAAATCAAAAATAAAAATAGTCGAAAAGGCGAGAGTGCGCGAGCACACAGGAGCAAAGACAAGCAGCGCAGCTTGATGCGTACGAAAAAAAATAATAAATAGACAACTGGTCGACCTCATTACAAATAAAAACCCAAAAGATTAGATAGACAAACAAACAAACACATAAATGTGGAGAGAAGGGCAGTGCGCGCACGAGCAAAGGTAAACAGCAGACAGACCTGAATACTTATCTTTACAAAGTCGACCTCAGAACTTTGTTCAGTTTGTCTCGGTGACGGATAATGGAAGGAAGGGCAGGCAACTGGTCGACTTCATTTAAATAAACAAATAAAAAATAAGATACACTCTCAGGAATAGATAAATAATAAAAAAAATTGTACAGTGGAGAAAGCGAGAGCACGCGAATGCACTCAAGCAAACACAAACAGCACAGCATGATGCGTATTTTTTTTTAAATTGACAAAATAAATCAAAAATAAAAATAAGTGGAAAAGGCGAGAGTGCGCGAGCACACAGGAGCAAAGACAAGCAGCGCAGCTTGATGCGTAGTAAAAAAAATAATAAATAGACAACTGGTCGACCTCATTAGAAATAAAAACCCAAAAGATTAGATAGACAAACAAACAAAACATAAATGTGGAGAGAATGGCAGTGCGCGCAGGAGCATAGGTAAACAGCAGACAGACCTGAATCCTTATCTTTACAAGGTCGACCTCAGAACTTTGTTCAGTTTGTCTCGGTGACGGATAATGGAAGGAAGGGCAGGCAACTGGTCGACTTCATTTAAATAAACAAACAAAAAATAAGATATACTCTCAGGAATAGATAAATAATAACAAAAATATTGTAAAGTGGAGAAAGCGAGAGCGCGCGAATGCACTCCAGCAAACACAAACAGCACAGCACGATGCGTATTTTTTTTTAAATTGACAAAATAAATCAAAAATAAATCAAAAATAAAAATAAGTGGAAAAGGCGAGAGTGCGCGAGCACACAGGAGCAAAGACAAGCAGCGCAGCTTGATGCGTAGTAAAAAAAATAATACATAGACAACTGGTCGACCTCATTAGAAATAAAAAACCCAAAAGATTAGATAGACAAACAAACAAACACATAAATGTGGAGAGAAGGGCAGTGCGCGCAGGAGCAAAGGTAAACAGCAGACAGACATGAATCCTTATCTTTACAAGGTCGACCTCAGAATTTTGTTCAGTTTGTCTCGGTGACGGATAATGGAAGGAAGGGCAGGCAACTGGTCAACTTCATTTAAATAAACAAATAAAAAATAAGATACACTCTCAGGAATACATAAATAATAACAAAAAAATTGTAACGTGGAGAACGCGAGAGCGCGCGAATGCACTCAAGCAAACACAAACAGCACAGCACGATGCGTATTTTTTTTAAATTGACAATATAAATCAAAAAAAAATCAAAAATAAAAATAAGTGGAAAAGGCGAGAGTGCGCGAGCACACAGGAGCAAAGACAAGCAGCGCAGCTTGATGCGTAGTAAAAAAAATAATAAATAGACAACTGGTCGACCTCATTAGAAATAAAAACCCAAAAGATTAGATAGACAAACAAACAAAGACATAAATGTGGACAGAAGGGCAGTGCGCGCAGGAGCAATGGTAAACAGCAGACAGACCTGAATCCTTATCTTTACAAGGTCGACCTCAGAACTTTGTTCAGTTTGTCTAGGTGACGGATAATGGAAGGAACTGCAGGCAACTGGTCGACTTCATTTAAATAAACAAATAAAAAATAAGATAATCTCTCAGGAATAGATAAATAATAACAAAAAAATTGTAAAGTGGAGAAAGCGAGAGCGCGCGAATGCACTCAAGCAAACACAAACAGCACAGCACGATGCGTATTTTTTTTAAAAATTGACAAAATAAATCAATAATAAATCAAAAATAAAAATAAGTCGAAAAGGCGAGAGTGCGCGAGCACACAAGAGCAAAGACAAGCAGCGCAGCTTGATGCATAGTAAAAAAATAATAAATAGACAACTGGTCGACCTCATTAGAAATAAAAACCCAAAAGATTAGATAGACAAACAAACAAACACATAAATGTGGAGAGAAGGGTAGTGCGGGCAGGAGCAAAGGTAAACAGCAGACAGACCTGAATCCTTATCTTTACAAGGTCGAACTCAGAACTTTGTTCAGTTTGTCTCGGTGACGGATAATGGAAGGAAGGGGCAGGCAACTGGTCGACTTCATTTAAATAAACAAATAAAAAATAAGATAATCTCTGAGGAATAGATAAATAATAACAAAAAAATTGTAAAGTGGAGAATGCGAGAGCGCGCGAATGCACTCAAGCAATCACAAACAGCACAGCACGATGCGTATTTTTTTTAAAAATTGACAAAATAAATCAAAAATAAAAATAAGTGGAAAAGGCGAGAGTGCGCGAGCACACAGGAGCAAAGAAAAGCAGCGCAGCTTGATGCGTAGGAAAAGAAATAATAAATAGACAACTGGTCGACCTCATTACAAATAAAAACCCAAAAGATTAGATAGACAAACAAACAAACACATAAATGTGGAGAGAAGGGCAGTGCGCGCACGAGCAAAGGTAAACAGCAGACAGACCTGAATCCTTATCTTTACAAGGTCGAACTCAGAACTTTGTTCAGTTTGTCTCGGTGACGGATAATGGAAGGAAGGGCAGGCAACTGGTCGACTTCATTTAAATAAACAAATAAAAAATAAGATAAACTCTCAGAAATAGATAAATAATAAAAAAATTGTAAAGTGGAGAAAGCGAGAGCGCGCGAATGCACTCAAGCAAACACAAACAGCACAGCACGATGCGTATTTTTTTTAAATTGACAAAATAAATCAAAAATAAATCAAAAATAAAAATAAGTGGAAAAGGCGAGAGTGCGCGAGCACACAGGAGCAAAGACAAGCAGCACAGCTTGATGCGTAGTAAAAAAAAATAATAAACAGACAACTGTTCGACCTCATTAGAAATAAAAACCCAAAAGATTAGATAGACAAACAAACAAACACATAAATGTGGAGAGAAGGGCAGTGCGCGCAGGAGCAAAGGTAAACAGCAGACAGACCTGAATCCTTATCTTTACAAGGTCGACCTCAGAACTTTGTTCAGTTTGTCTCGGTGACGGATAATGGAAGGAAGGGCAGGCAACTGGTCGACTTCATTTAAATAAACAAATAAAAATAAGATAAACTCTCAGGAATAGATAAATAATAACAAAAAATTGTAAAGTGGAGAAAGCGAGAGCGCGCGAATGCACTCAAGCAAACACAAACAGCACAGCACGATGCGTATTTTTTTTAAATTGACAAAATAAATCAAAAGTAAATCAAAAATAAAAATAAGTGGAAAAGTCGAGAGTGCACGAGCACACAGGAGCAAAGACAAGCAGCGCAGCTTGATGCGTAGTAAAAAAAATAATAAATAGACAACTGGTCGACCTCATTAGAAATAAAAACCCAAAAGATTAGATAGACAAACAAACACAAAAATGTGGAGAGAAGTGCAGTGCGCGCATGAGCAAAGGTAATCAGCAGAGAGACCAGAATCCTTATCTTTACAAGGTCGACCTCAGAACTTCGTTCAGTTTGTCTCGGTGACGGATAATGGAAGGAAGGGCAGGCAACTGGTCGAATTCATTTAAATAAACAAATAAAAAATAAGATAAACTCTCAGGAATAGATAAATAATAACAAAAAAATTGTAAAGTGGAGAAAGCGAGAGCGCGCGAATGCACTCAAGCAAACACAAACAGCACAGCACGATGCGTATTTTTTTCTAATTGACAAAATAAATCAAAAGTAAATCAAAAATAAAAATAAGTGGAAAAGGCGAGAGTGCGCGAGCACACAGGAGCAAAGACAAGCAGCGCAGCTTGATGCGTAGTAAAAAAAATAATAAATAGACAACTGGTCGACCTCATTAGAAATAAAAACCCAAAAGATTAGATAGACAAACAAACAAACACATAAATGTGGAGAGAAGGGCAGTGCGGGCAGGAGCAAAGGTAAACAGCAGACAGACCTGAATCCTTATCTTTACAAGGTCGACCTCAGAACTTTGTTCAGTTTGTCTCGGTGACGGATAATGGAAGGAAGGGCAGGCAACTGGTCGACTTCATTTAAATAAACAAATAAAAAATAAGATAATCTCTGAGGAATAGATAAATAATAACAAAAAAATTGTAAAGCGGAGAAAGCGAGAGCGCGCGAATGCACTCAAGCAATCACAAACAGCACAGCACGATGCGTATTTTTTTTAAAAATTGACAAAATAAATCAAAAATAAATCAAAAATAAAAATAAGTCGAAAAGGCGAGAGTGCGCGAGCACACAGGAGCAAAGACAAGCAGCGCAGCTTGATGCATAGTAAAAAAAATAATAAATAGACAACTGGTCGACCTCATTAGAAATAAAAACCCAAAAGATTAGATAGACAAACAAACAAACACATAAATGTGGAGAGAAGGGCAGTGCGCGCAGTAGCAAAGGTAAACAGCAGACAGACCTGAATCCTTATATTTACAAGGTCGACATCAGAACTTTGTTCAGTTTGTCTCGGTGACGGATAATGGAAGGAAGGGCAGGCAACTGGTCGACTTCATTTAAATAAACAAATAAAAAATAAGATAATCTCTGAGGAATAGATAAATAATAACAAAAAAATTGTAAAGTGGAGAATGCGAGAGCGCGCGAATGCACTCAAGCAATCACAAACAGCACAGCACGATGCGTATTTTTTTTAAAAATTGACAAAATAAATCAAAAATAAAAATAAGTGGAAAAGGCGAGAGTGCGCGAGCACACAGGAGCAAAGAAAAGCAGCGCAGCTTGATGCGTAGGAAAAGAAATAATAAATAGACAACTGGTCGACCTCATTACAAATAAAAACCCAAAAGATTAGATAGACAAACAAACAAACACATAAATGTGGAGAGAAGGGCAGTGCGCGCAGGAGCAAAGGTAAACAGCAGACAGACCTGAATACTTATCTTTACAAAGTCGACCTCAGAACTTTGTTCAGATTGTCTCGGTGACGGATAATGGAAGGAAGGGCAGGCAACTGGTCGACTTCATTTAAATAAACAAATAAAAAATAAGATACACTCTCAGGAATAGATAAATAATAAAAAAAATTGTACAGTGGAGAAAGCGAGAGCGCGCGAATGCACTCAAGCAAACACAAACAGCACAGCATGATGCGTATTTTTTTTTAAATTGAGAAAATAAATCAAAAATAAAAATAAGTGGAAAAGGCGAGAGTGCGCGAGCACACAGGAGCCAAGACAAGCAGCGCAGCTTGATGCGTAGTAAAAAAAATAAAAAATAGACAACTGGTCGACCTCATTAGAAATAAAAACCCAAAGGATTAGATAGACAAACAAACAAACACATAAATGTGGAGAGAAGGGCAGTGCGCGCAGGAGCAAAAGTAAACAGCAGACAGACCTGAATCCTTATCTTTACAAGGTCGACCTCAGAACTTTGTTCAGTTTGTCTCGGTGACGGATAATGGAAGGAAGGGCAGGCAACTGGTCAACTTCATTTAAATAAACAAATAAAAAATAAGATACACTCTCAGGAATAGATAAATAATAACAAAAAAATTGTAAAGTGGAGAAAGCGAGAGCGCGCGAATGCACTCAAGCAAACACAAACAGCACAGCACGATGCGTATTTTTTTAAATTGACAAAATAAATCAAAAATAAATCAAAAATAAAAATAAGTGGAAAAGGAGAGAGTGCACGAGCACACAGGAGCAAAGACAAGCAGCGCAGGTTGATGCGTAGTAAAAAAAATAATAAATAGACAACTGGTCGACCTCATTAGAAATAAAAACCCAAAAGATTAGATAGACAAACAAACAAACACATAAATGTGGAGAGAAGGGCAGTGCGCGCAGGAGCAAAGGTAAACAGCAGACAGACCTGAATCCTTATCTTTACAAGGTCGATCTCAGAACTTTGTTCAGTTTGTCTCGGTGACGGATAATGGAAGGAAGGGCAGGCAACTGGTCGACTTCATTTAAATAAACAAATAAAAAATAAGATAAACTCTCAGTAATAGATAAATAATAAAAAAATTGTAAAGTGGAGAAAGCGAGAGGGCGCGAATGCACTCAAGCAAACACAAACAGCACAGCACGATGCGTATTTTTTTTAAATTGACAAAATAAATCAAAAATAAATCAAAAATAAAAATAAGTGGAAAAGGCGAGAGTGCGCGAGCACAAGGGAGCAAAGACAAGCAGCACAGCTTGATGCGTAGTAAAAAAAAATAATAAACAGACAACTGTTCGACCTCATTAGAAATAAAAACCCAAAAGATTAGATAGACAAACAAACAAACACATAAATGTGGAGAGGAGGGCAGTGCGCGCAGGAGCAAAGGTAAACAGCAGACAGACCTGAATCCTTATCTTTACAAGGTCGACCTCAGAACTTTGTTCAGTTTGTCTCGGTGACGGATAATGGAAGGAAGGGCAGGCAACTGGTCGACTTCATTTAAATAAACAAATAAAAATAAGATAAACTCTCAGGAATAGATAAATAATAACAAAAAATTGTAAAGTGGAGAAAGCGAGAGCGCGCGAATGCACTCAAGCAAACACAAACAGCACAGCACGATGCGTATTTTTTTTAAATTGACAAAATAAATCAAAAGTAAATCAAAAATAAAAATAAGTGGAAAAGTCGAGAGTGCACGAGCACACAGGAGCAAAGACTAGCAGCGCAGCTTGATGCGTAGTAAAAAAAATAATAAATAGACAACTGGTCGACCTCATTAGAAATAAAAACCCAAAAGATTAGATAGACAAACAAACAAAGACATAAATGTGGACAGAAGGGCAGTGCGCGCAGGAGCAATGGTAAACAGCAGACAGACCTGAATCCTTATCTTTACAAGGTCGACCTCAGAACTTTGTTCAGTTTGTCTAGGTGACGGATAATGGAAGGAAGTGCAGGCAACTGGTCGACTTCATTTAAATAAACAAATAAAAAATAAGATAATCTCTCAGGAATAGATAAATAATAACAAAAAAATTGTAAAGTGGAGAAAGCGAGAGCGCGCGAATGCACTCAAGCAAACACAAACAGCACAGCACGATGCGTATTTTTTTTAAAAATTGACAAAATAAATCAATAATAAATCAAAAATAAAAATAAGTCGAAAAGGCGAGAGTGCGCGAGCACACAGGAGCAAAGACAAGCAGCGCAGCTTGATGCATAGTAAAAAAAATAATAAATAGACAACTGGTCGACCTCATTAGAAATAAAAACCCAAAAGATTAGATAGACAAACAAACAAACACATAAATGTGGAGAGAAGGGTAGTGCGGGCAGGAGCAAAGGTAAACAGCAGACAGACCTGAATCCTTATCTTTACAAGGTCGAACTCAGAACTTTGTTCAGTTTGTCTCGGTGACGGATAATGGAAGCAAGGGCAGGCAACTGGTCGACTTCATTTAAATAAACAAATAAAAAATAAGATAATCTCTGAGGAATAGATAAATAATAACAAAAAAATTGTAAAGTGGAGAATGCGAGAGCGCGCGAATGCACTCAAGCAATCACACACAGCACAGCACGATGCGTATTTTTTTTAAAAATTGACAAAATAAATCAAAAATAAAAATAAGTGGAAAAGGCGAGAGTGCGCGAGCACACAGGAGCAAAGAAAAGCAGCGCAGCTTGATGCGTAGGAAAAGAAATAATAAATAGACAACTGGTCGACCTCATTACAAATAAAAACCCAAAAGATTAGATAGACAAACAAACAAACACATAAATGTGGAGAGAAGGGCAGTGCGCGCAGGAGCAAAGGTAAACAGCAGACAGACCTGAATACTTATCTTTACAAAGTCGACCTCAGAACTTTGTTCAGTTTGTCTCGGTGACGGATAATGGAAGGAAGGGCAGGCAACTGGTCGACTTCATTTAAATAAACAAATAAAAAATAAGATAAACTCTCAGTAATAGATAAATAATAAAAAAATTGTAAAGTGGAGAAAGCGAGAGCGCGCGAATGCACTCAAGCAAACACAAACAGCACAGCACGATGCGTATTTTTTTTTAAATTGACAAAATAAATCAAAAATAAATCAAAAATAAAAATAAGTGGAAAAGGCGAGAGTGCGCGAGCACACAGGAGCAAAGACAAGCAGCACAGCTTGATGCGTAGTAAAAAAAAATAATAAACAGACAACTGTTCGACCTCATTAGAAATAAAAACCCAAAAGATTAGATAGACAAACAAACAAACACATAAATGTGGAGAGAAGGGCAGTGCGCGCAGGAGCAAAGGTAAACAGCAGACAGACCTGAATCCTTATCTTTACAAGGTCGACCTCAGAACTTTGTTCAGTTTGTCTCGGTGACGGATAATGGAAGGAAGGGCAGGCAACTGGTCGACTTCATTTAAATACACAAATAAAAATAAGATAAACTCTCAGGAATAGATAAATAATAACAAAAAATTGTAAAGTGGAGAAAGCGAGAGCGCGCGAATGCACTCAAGCAAACACAAACAGCACAGCACGATGCGTATTTTTTTTAAATTGACAAAATAAATCAAAAGTAAATCAAAAATAAAAATAAGTGGAAAAGTCGAGAGTGCACGAGCACACAGGAGCAAAGACAAGCAGCGCAGCTTGATGCGTAGTAAAAAAAATAATAAATAGACAACTGGTCGACCTCATTAGAAATAAAAACCCAAAAGATTAGATAGACAAACAAACACAAAAATGTGGAGAGAAGTGCAGTGCGCGCATGAGCAAAGGTAATCAGCAGAGAGACCAGAATCCTTATCTTTACAAGGTCGACCTCAGAACTTCGTTCAGTTTGTCTCGGTGACGGATAATGGAAGGAAGGGCAGGCAACTGGTCGAATTCATTTAAATAAACAAATAAAAAATAAGATAAACTCTCAGGAATAGATAAATAATAACAAAAAAATTGTAAAGTGGAGAAAGCGAGAGCGCGCGAATGCACTCAAGCAAACACAAACAGCACAGCACGATGCGTATTTTTTTCTAATTGACAAAATAAATCAAAAGTAAATCAAAAATAAAAATAAGTGGAAAAGGCGAGAGTGCGCGAGCACACAGGAGCAAAGACAAGCAGCGCAGCTTGATGCGTAGTAAAAAAAATAATAAATAGACAACTGGTCGACCTCATTAGAAATAAAAACCCAAAAGATTAGATAGACAAACAAACAAACACATAAATGTGGAGAGAAGGGCAGTGCGGGCAGGAGCAAAGGTAAACAGCAGACAGACCTGAATCCTTATCTTTACAAGGTCGACCTCAGAACTTTGTTCAGTTTGTCTCGGTGACGGATAATGGAAGGAAGGGCAGGCAACTGGTCGACTTCATTTAAATAAACAAATAAAAAATAAGATAATCTCTGAGGAATAGATAAATAATAACAAAAAAATTGTAAAGCGGAGAAAGCGAGAGCGCGCGAATGCACTCAAGCAATCACAAACAGCACAGCACGATGCGTATTTTTTTTAAAAATTGACAAAATAAATCAAAAATAAATCAAAAATAAAAATAAGTCGAAAAGGCGAGAGTGCGCGAGCACACAGGAGCAAAGACAAGCAGCGCAGCTTGATGCATAGTAAAAAAAAATAATAAATAGACAACTGGTCGACCTCATTAGAAATAAAAACCCAAAAGATTAGATAGACAAACAAACAAACACATAAATGTGGAGAGAAGGGCAGTGCGCGCAGTAGCAAAGGTAAACAGCAGACAGACCTGAATCCTTATATTTACAAGGTCGACATCAGAACTTTGTTCAGTTTGTCTCGGTGACGGATAATGGAAGGAAGGGCAGGCAACTGGTCGACTTCATTTAAATAAACAAATAAAAAATAAGATAATCTCTGAGGAATAGATAAATAATAACAAAAAAATTGTAAAGTGGAGAATGCGAGAGCGCGCGAATGCACTCAAGCAATCACAAACAGCACAGCACGATGCGTATTTTTTTTAAAAATTGACAAAATAAATCAAAAATAAAAATAAGTGGAAAAGGCGAGAGTGCGCGAGCACACAGGAGCAAAGAAAAGCAGCGCAGCTTGATGCGTAGGAAAAGAAATAATAAATAGACAACTGGTCGACCTCATTACAAATAAAAACCCAAAAGATTAGATAGACAAACAAACAAACACATAAATGTGGAGAGAAGGGCAGTGCGCGCAGGAGCAAAGGTAAACAGCAGACAGACCTGAATACTTATCTTTACAAAGTCGACCTCAGAACTTTGTTCAGATTGTCTCGGTGACGGATAATGGAAGGAAGGGCAGGCAACTGGTCGACTTCATTTAAATAAACAAATAAAAAATAAGATACACTCTCAGGAATAGATAAATAATAAAAAAAATTGTACAGTGGAGAAAGCGAGAGCGCGCGAATGCACTCAAGCAAACACAAACAGCACAGCATGATGCGTATTTTTTTTTAAATTGAGAAAATAAATCAAAAATAAAAATAAGTGGAAAAGGCGAGAGTGCGCGAGCACACAGGAGCCAAGACAAGCAGCGCAGCTTGATGCGTAGTAAAAAAAATAAAAAATAGACAACTGGTCGACCTCATTAGAAATAAAAACCCAAAGGATTAGATAGACAAACAAACAAACACATAAATGTGGAGAGAAGGGCAGTGCGCGCAGGAGCAAAGGTAAACAGCAGACAGACCTGAATCCTTATCTTTACAAGGTCGACCTCAGAACTTTGTTCAGTTTGTCTCGGTGACGGATAATGGAAGGAAGGGCAGGCAACTGGTCAACTTCATTTAAATAAACAAATAAAAAATAAGATACACTCTCAGGAATAGATAAATAATAACAAAAAAATTGTAAAGTGGAGAAAGCGAGAGCGCGCGAATGCACTCAAGCAAACACAAACAGCACAGCACGATGCGTATTTTTTTTAAATTGACAAAATAAATCAAAAATAAATCAAAAATAAAAATAAGTGGAAAAGGAGAGAGTGCACGAGCACACAGGAGCAAAGACAAGCAGCGCAGGTTGATGCGTAGTAAAAAAAATAATAAATAGACAACTGGTCGACCTCATTAGAAATAAAAACCCAAAAGATTAGATAGACAAACAAACAAACACATAAATGTGGAGAGAAGGGCAGTGCGCGCAGGAGCAAAGGTAAACAGCAGACAGACCTGAATCCTTATCTTTACAAGGTCGATCTCAGAACTTTGTTCAGTTTGTCTCGGTGACGGATAATGGAAGGAAGGGCAGGCAACTGGTCGACTTCATTTAAATAAACAAATAAAAAATAAGATAAACTCTCAGTAATAGATAAATAATAAAAAAATTGTAAAGTGGAGAAAGCGAGAGGGCGCGAATGCACTCAAGCAAACACAAACAGCACAGCACGATGCGTATTTTTTTTAAATTGACAAAATAAATCAAAAATAAATCAAAAATAAAAATAAGTGGAAAAGGCGAGAGTGCGCGAGCACACAGGAGCAAAGACAAGCAGCACAGCTTGATGCGTAGTAAAAAAAAATAATAAACAGACAACTGTTCGACCTCATTAGAAATAAAAACCCAAAAGATTAGATAGACAAACAAACAAACACATAAATGTGGAGAGGAGGGCAGTGCGCGCAGGAGCAAAGGTAAACAGCAGACAGACCTGAATCCTTATCTTTACAAGGTCGACCTCAGAACTTTGTTCAGTTTGCCTCGGTGACGGATAATGGAAGGAAGGGCAGGCAACTGGTCGACTTCATTTAAATAAACAAATAAAAATAAGATAAACTCTCAGGAATAGATAAATAATAACAAAAAATTGTAAAGTGGAGAAAGCGAGAGCGCGCGAATGCACTCAAGCAAACACAAACAGCACAGCACGATGCGTATTTTTTTTAAATTGACAAAATAAATCAAAAGTAAATCAAAAATAAAAATAAGTGGAAAAGTCGAGAGTGCACGAGCACACAGGAGCAAAGACTAGCAGCGCAGCTTGATGCGTAGTAAAAAAAAATAATAAATAGACAACTGGTGGACCTCATTAGAAATAAAAACCCAAAAGATTAGATAGACAAACAAACAAAGACATAAATGTGGACAGAAGGGCAGTGCGCGCAGGAGCAATGGTAAACAGCAGACAGACCTGAATCCTTATCTTTACAAGGTCGACCTCAGAACTTTGTTCAGTTTGTCTAGGTGACGGATAATGGAAGGAAGGGCAGGCAACTGGTCGACTTCATTTAAATAAACAAATAAAAAATAAGATAATCTCTCAGGAATAGATAAATAATAACAAAAAAATTGTAAAGTGGAGAAAGCGAGAGCGCGCGAATGCACTCAAGCAAACACAAACAGCACAGCACGATGCGTATTTTTTTTAAAAATTGACAAAATAAATCAATAATAAATCAAAAATAAAAATAAGTCGAAAAGGCGAGAGTGCGCGAGCACACAGGAGCAAAGACAAGCAGCGCAGCTTGATGCATAGTAAAAAAAATAATAAATAGACAACTGGTCGACCTCATTAGAAATAAAAACCCAAAAGATTAGATAGACAAACAAACAAACACATAAATGTGGAGAGAAGGGTAGTGCGGGCAGGAGCAAAGGTAAACAGCAGACAGACCTGAATCCTTATCTTTACAAGGTCGAACTCAGAACTTTGTTCAGTTTGTCTCGGTGACGGATAATGGAAGCAAGGGCAGGCAACTGGTCGACTTCATTTAAATAAACAAATAAAAAATAAGATAATCTCTGAGGAATAGATAAATAATAACAAAAAAATTGTAAAGTGGAGAATGCGAGAGCGCGCGAATGCACTCAAGCAATCACAAACAGCACAGCACGATGCGTATTTTTTTTAAAAATTGACAAAATAAATCAAAAATAAAAATAAGTGGAAAAGGCGAGAGTGCGCGAGCACACAGGAGCAAAGAAAAGCAGCGCAGCTTGATGCGTAGGAAAAGAAATAATAAATAGACAACTGGTCGACCTCATTACAAATAAAAACCCAAAAGATTAGATAGACAAACAAACAAACACATAAATGTGGAGAGAAGGGCAGTGCGCGCAGGAGCAAAGGTAAACAGCAGACAGACCTGAATACTTATCTTTACAAAGTCGACCTCAGAACTTTGTTCAGTTTGTCTCGGTGACGGATAATGGAAGGAAGGGCAGGCAACTGGTCGACTTCATTTAAATAAACAAATAAAAAATAAGATAAACTCTCAGTAATAGATAAATAATAAAAAAATTGTAAAGTGGAGAAAGCGAGAGCGCGCGAATGCACTCAAGCAAACACAAACAGCACAGCACGATGCGTATTTTTTTTTAAATTGACAAAATAAATCAAAAATAAATCAAAAATAAAAATAAGTGGAAAAGGCGAGAGTGCGCGAGCACACAGGAGCAAAGACAAGCAGCACAGCTTGATGCGTAGTAAAAAAAAAATAATAAACAGACAACTGTTCGACCTCATTAGAAATAAAAACCCAAAAGATTAGATAGACAAACAAACAAACACATAAATGTGGAGAGAAGGGCAGTGCGCGCAGGAGCAAAGGTAAACAGCAGACAGACCTGAATCCTTATCTTTACAAGGTCGACCTCAGAACTTTGTTCAGTTTGTCTCGGTGACGGATAATGGAAGGAAGGGCAGGCAACTGGTCGACTTCATTTAAATAAACAAATAAAAATAAGATAAACTCTCAGGAATAGATAAATAATAACAAAAAATTGTAAAGTGGAGAAAGCGAGAGCGCGCGAATGCACTCAAGCAAACACAAACAGCACAGCACGATGCGTATTTTTTTTAAATTGACAAAATAAATCAAAAGTAAATCAAAAATAAAAATAAGTGGAAAAGTCGAGAGTGCACGAGCACACAGGAGCAAAGACAAGCAGCGCAGCTTGATGCGTAGTAAAAAAAATAATAAATAGACAACTGGTCGACCTCATTAGAAATAAAAACCCAAAAGATTAGATAGACAAACAAACACAAAAATGTGGAGAGAAGTGCAGTGCGCGCATGAGCAAAGGTAATCAGCAGAGAGACCAGAATCCTTATCTTTACAAGGTCGACCTCAGAACTTCGTTCAGTTTGTCTCGGTGACGGATAATGGAAGGAAGGGCAGGCAACTGGTCGAATTCATTTAAATAAACAAATAAAAAATAAGATAAACTCTCAGGAATAGATAAATAATAACAAAAAAATTGTAAAGTGGAGAAAGCGAGAGCGCGCGAATGCACTCAAGCAAACACAAACAGCACAGCACGATGCGTATTTTTTCTAATTGACAAAATAAATCAAAAGTAAATCAAAAATAAAAATAAGTGGAAAAGGCGAGAGTGCGCGAGCACACAGGAGCAAAGACAAGCAGCGCAGCTTGATGCGTAGTAAAAAAAATAATAAATAGACAACTGGTCGACCTCATTAGAAATAAAAACCCAAAAGATTAGATAGACAAACAAACAAACACATAAATGTGGAGAGAAGGGCAGTGCGGGCAGGAGCAAAGGTAAACAGCAGACAGACCTGAATCCTTATCTTTACAAGGTCGACCTCAGAACTTTGTTCAGTTTGTCTCGGTGACGGATAATGGAAGGAAGGGCAGGCAACTGGTCGACTTCATTTAAATAAACAAATAAAAAATAAGATAATCTCTGAGGAATAGATAAATAATAACAAAAAAATTGTAAAGCGGAGAAAGCGAGAGCGCGCGAATGCACTCAAGCAATCACAAACAGCACAGCACGATGCGTATTTTTTTTAAAAATTGACAAAATAAATCAAAAATAAATCAAAAATAAAAATAAGTCGAAAAGGCGAGAGTGCGCGAGCACACAGGAGCAAAGACAAGCAGCGCAGCTTGATGCATAGTAAAAAAAAATAATAAATAGACAACTGGTCGACCTCATTAGAAATAAAAACCCAAAAGATTAGATAGACAAACAAACAAACACATAAATGTGGAGAGAAGGGCAGTGCGCGCAGTAGCAAAGGTAAACAGCAGACAGACCTGAATCCTTATATTTACAAGGTCGACATCAGAACTTTGTTCAGTTTGTCTCGGTGACGGATAATGGAAGGAAGGGCAGGCAACTGGTCGACTTCATTTAAATAAACAAATAAAAAATAAGATAATCTCTGAGGAATAGATAAATAATAACAAAAAAATTGTAAAGTGGAGAATGCGAGAGCGCGCGAATGCACTCAAGCAATCACAAACAGCACAGCACGATGCGTATTTTTTTTAAAAATTGACAAAATAAATCAAAAATAAAAATAAGTGGAAAAGGCGAGAGTGCGCGAGCACACAGGAGCAAAGAAAAGCAGCGCAGCTTGATGCGTAGGAAAAGAAATAATAAATAGACAACTGGTCGACCTCATTACAAATAAAAACCCAAAAGATTAGATAGACAAACAAACAAACACATAAATGTGGAGAGAAGGGCAGTGCGCGCAGGAGCAAAGGTAAACAGCAGACAGACCTGAATACTTATCTTTACAAAGTCGACCTCAGAACTTTGTTCAGTTTGTCTCGGTGACGGATAATGGAAGGAAGGGCAGGCAACTGGTCGACTTCATTTAAATAAACAAATAAAAAATAAGATACACTCTCAGGAATAGATAAATAATAAAAAAAAATTGTACAGTGGAGAAAGCGAGAGCGCGCGAATGCACTCAAGCAAACACAAACAGCACAGCATGATGCGTATTTTTTTTTAAATTGACAAAATAAATCAAAAATAAAAATAAGTGGAAAAGGCGAGAGTGCGCGAGCACACAGGAGCCAAGACAAGCAGCGCAGCTTGATGCGTAGTAAAAAAAATAAAAAATAGACAACTGGTCGACCTCATTAGAAATAAAAACCCAAAGGATTAGATAGACAAACAAACAAACACATAAATGTGGAGAGAAGGGCAGTGCGCGCAGGAGCAAAGGTAAACAGCAGACAGACCTGAATCCTTATCTTTACAAGGTCGACCTCAGAACTTTGTTCAGTTTGTCTCGGTGAC
>NW_025958803.1:0-34742 GCF_023159225.1 Perognathus longimembris pacificus | reverse complement strand
TTGTCAATTTAATACGCATCGTGCTGTGCTGTTTGTGTGTGCATGAGTGCATTCGCGCTCTCTCGCTTTCTCCACTTTACAATGTTTTTGTTATTATTTATCTATTCCTGAGAGTTTATCTTATTTTTTATTTGTTTATTTAAATGAAGTCGACCAGTTGCCTGACCTTCCTTCCATTATCCGTCACCGAGAAAAACTGAACAAAGTTCTGAGGTCGACGTTGTAAAGATAAGGATTCAGGTCTGTCTGCTGTTTACCTTTGCTCCTGCGCGCACTGCCCTTCTCTCCACATTTATGTGTTTGTTTGTTTGTCTATCTAATCTTTTGGGTTTTTATTTCTAATGAGGTCGACCAGTTGTCTATTTATTATTTTTTTTACTACGCATCAAGCTGCGCTGCTTGTCTTTGCTCCTGTGTGCTCGCGCATTCTCGCGTTTTCCACTTATTTTTATTTTTTATTTATTTTTGATTTATTTTGTCAATTTTAAAAAAAATACGCATCGTGAAGTGCTGTTTGTGTTTGCTTGAGTGCATTCGCGCGCTCTCGCTTTCTCCACTTTACACTTTTTTTGTTATTATTTATCTATTCCTGAGAGTTTATCTTATTTTTTAGTTGTTTATTTAAATGATGTCGACCAGTTGCCTGCCCTAACTTCCATTATCCGTCACCGAGACAAACTGAACAAAGTTCTGAGGTCGACCTTGTAAAGATAAGGATTCAGGTCTGTCTGCTGTTTACCTTTCCTCCTGCGCGCACTGCCCTTCTCTCCACATTTATGTGTTTGTTTGTTTGTCTATCTAATCTTTTGGGTTTTTATTTCTAATGAGGTCGACCAGTTGTCTATTTATTATTTTTTTTACTACGCATCAAGCTGCGCTGCTTGTCTTTGCTCCTGTGTGCTCGCGCACTCTCGCCTTTTCCACTTATTTTTATTTTTGATTTATTTTGTCAATTTTTAAAAAAAATACGCATCGTGCTGTGCTGTTTGTGTTTGCTTGAGTGCATTCGCGCGCTCTCGCTTTCTCCACTTTACAATTTTTTTGTTATTATTTATCTATTCCTGAGAGTTTATCTTATTTTTTATTTGTTTATTTAAATGAAGTCGACCAGTTGCCTGCCCTTCCTTCCATTATCCGTCACCGAGACAAACTGAACAAAGTTTTGAGGTCCACCTTGTAAAGATAAGGTTTCAGGTCTGTCTGCTCTTTACCTTTGCTCCTGCGCGCACTGCCCTTCTCTCCACATTTATGTGTTTGTTTGTTTGTCTATCTAATCTTTTGGGTTTTTATTTCTAATGAGGTCGACCAGTTGTCTATTTATTATTTTTTTTACTACGCATCAAGCTGCGCTGCTTGTCTTTGCTGCTGTGTGCTCGCGCACTCTCGCCTTTTCCACTTATTTTTTTTGATTTATTTTTGATTTATTTTGTCAATTTAAAAAAAATACGCATCGTGCTGTGCTGTTTGTGTTTGCTTGAGTGCATTCGCGCGCTCTCGCTTTCTCCACTTTACAATTTTTTTGTTATTATTTATCTATTCCTGAGAGTTTATCTTATTTTTTATTTGTTTATTTAAATGAAGTCGACCAGTTGCCTGCCCTTCCTTCCATTATCCGTCACCGAGACAAACTGAACAAAGTTCTGAGGTCGACCTTGTAAAGATAAGGATTCAGGTCTGTCTGCTGTTTACCTTTGCTCCTGCGCGCACTGCCCTTCTCTCCACATTTATGTGTTTGTTTGTTTGTCTATCTAATCTTTTGGGTTTTTATTTCTAATTTAGGTCGACCAGTTGTCTATTTATTATTTTTTTTACTATGCATCAAGCTGCGCTGCTTGTCTTTGCTCCTGTGTGCTCGCGCACTCTCGCCTTTTCCACTTATTTTTATTTTTGATTTATTTTTGATTTATTTTGGCAATTTTAAAAAAAATACGCATCGTGCTGTGCTGTTTGTGAGTGCATGAGTGCATTCGCGCGCTCTCGCTTTCTCCACTTTACAATGTTTTTGTTATTATTTATCTATTCCTGAGAGTTTATCTTATTTTTTATTTGTTTATTTAAATGATGTCGACCAGTTGCCTGCCCTTCCTTCCATTATCCGTCACCGAGACAAACTGAACAAAGTTCTGAGGTCGACCTTGTAAAGATAAGGATTCAGGTCTGTCTGCTGTTTACCTTTGCTCCTGCGCGCACTGCCCTTCTCTCCACATTTATGTGTTTGTTTGTTTGTCTAATCTTTTGGGTTTTTATTTCTAATGAGGTCGACCAGTTGTCTATTTATTATTTTTTTTACTACACATCAAGCTGCGCTGCTTATCTTTGCTCCTGTGTGCTCGCGCACTCTCGCCTTTTCCACTTATTTTTATTTTTGATTTATTTTTGATTTATTTTGTCAATTTAAAAAAAATACGCATCGTGCTGTGCTGTTTGTGTTTGCTTGAGTGCATTCGCGCGCTCTCGCTTTCTCCACTTTACAATGTTTTTGTTATTATTTATCTATTCCTGAGAGTTTATCTTATTTTTTATTTGTTTATTTAAATGATGTCGACCAGTTGCCTGCCCTTCCTTCCATTATCCGTCACCGAGACAAACTGAACAAAGTTCTGAGGTCGACCTTGTAAAGATAAGGATTCAGGTCTGTCTGCTGTTTACCTTTGCTCGTGCGCGCACTGCCCTTCTCTCCTCATTTATGTGTTTGTTTGTTTGTCTATCTAATCTTTTGGGTTTTTATTTCTAATGAGGTCGACCAGTTGTCTATTTATTATTTTTTTTACTACGCATCAAGCTGCGCTGCTTGCTTTGCTCCTGTGTGCTCGCGCACTCTCGCCTTTTCCACTTATTTTTATTTTTGATTTATTTTTGATTTATTTTGTCAATTTAAAAAAAAATACGCATCGTGCTGTGCTGTTTGTGTTTGCTTGAGTGCATTCGCGCGCTCTCGCTTTCTCCACTTTACAATTTTTTTGTTATTATTTATCTATTCCTGAGAGTTTATCTTATTTTTTATTTGTTTATTTAAATGAAGTCGACCAGTTGCCTGCCCTTCCTTCCATTATCCGTCACCGAGACAAACTGAACAAAGTTCTGAGGTCGACCTTGTAAAGATAAGGATTCAGGTCTGTCTGCTGTTTACCTTTGCTCCTGCGCTCACTGCCCTTCTCTCCAAATTTATGTGTTTGTTTGTTTGTCTATCTAATCTTTTGGGTTTTTATTTCTAATTTAGGTCGACCAGTTGTCTATTTATTATTTTTTTTACTACGCATCAAGCTGCGCTGCTTGTCTTTGCTCCTGTGTGCTCGCGCACTCTCGCCTTTTCCACTTATTTTTATTTTTGATTTATTTTTGATTTATTTTGTCAATTTAAAAAAAAAATACGCATCGTGCTGTGCTGTTTGTGTTTGCTTGAGTGCATTCGCGCGCTCTCGCTTTCTCCACTTTACAATTTTTTGTTATTATTTATCTATTCCTGAGAGTTTATCTTATTTTTTATTTGTTTATTTAAATGAAGTCGACCAGTTGCATGCCCTTCCTTCCATTATCCGTCACCGAGACAAACTGAACAAAGTTCTGAGGTCGACCTTGTAAAGATAAGGATTCAGGTCTGTCTGCTGTTTACCTTTGCTCCTGCGCGCACTGCCCTTCTCTCCACATTTATGTGTTTGTTTGTTTGTCTATCTAATCTTTTGGGTTTTTATTTCTAATGAGGTCGACCAGTTGTCTATTTATTATTTTTTTTACTACGCATCAAGCTGCGCTGCTTGTCTTTGCTCCTGTGTGCTCGCGCACTCTCGCCTTTTCCACTTATTTTTATTTTTGATTTATTTTTTATTTATTTTGTCAATTTAAAAAAAATAAGCATCGTGCTGTGTTGTTTGTGTTTGCTTGAGTGCATTCGCGCGCTCTCGCTTTCTCCACTTTACAATTTTTTTGTTATTATTTATCTATTCCTGAGAGTTTATCTTATTTTTTATTTGTTTATTTAAATGAAGTCGACCAGTTGCCTGCCCTTCCTTCCATTATCCGTCACCGAGACAAACTGAACAAAGTTCTGAGGTCGACCTTGTAAAGATAAGGATTCAGGTCTGTCTGCTGTTTACCTTTGCTCCTGCGCGCACTGCCCTTCTCTCCACATTTATGTGTTTGTTTGTTTGTCTATCTAATCTTTTGGGTTTTTATTTCTAATGAGGTCGACCAGTTGTCTATTTATTATTTTTTTTACTACGCATCAAGCTGCGCTGCTTGTCTTTGCTCCTGTGTGCTCGCGCACTCTCGCCTTTTCCACTTATTTTTATTTTTGATTTATTTTTGATTTATTTTGTCAATTTTAAAAAAAATACGCATCGTGCTGTGCTGTTTGTGTGTGCATGAGTGCATTCGCGCGCTCTCGCTTTCTCCACTTTACAATGTTTTTGTTATTATTTATCTATTCCTGAGAGTTTATCTTATTTTTTATTTGTTTATTTAAATGAAGTCGACCAGTTGCCTGCCCTTCCTTCCATTATCCGTCACCGAGACAAACTGAACAAAGTTCTGAGGTCGACCTTGTAAAGATAAGGATTCAGGTCTGTCTGCTGTTTACCTTTGCTCCTGCGCCGCACTGCCCTTCTCTCCACCTTTATGTGTTTGTTTGTTTGTCTATCTAATCTTTTGGGTTTTTATTTCTAATGAGGTCGACCAGTTGTCTATTTATTATTTTTTTTACTACGCATCAAGCTGCGCTGCTTGCTTTGCTCCTGTGTGCTCGCGCACTCTCGCCTTTTCCACTTATTTTTATTTTTGATTTATTTTTGATTTATTTTGTCAATTTAAAAAAAAATACGCATCGTGCTGTGCTGTTTGTGTTTGCTTGAGTGCATTCGCGCGCTCTCGCTTTCTCCACTTTACAATTTTTTTGTTATTATTTATCTATTCCTGAGAGTTTATCTTATTTTTTATTTGTTTATTTAAATGAAGTCGACCAGTTGCCTGCCCTTCCTTCCATTATCCGTCACCGAGACAAACTGAACAAAGTTTTGAGGTCGACCTTGTAAAGATAAGGTTTCAGGTCTGTCTGCTGTTTACCTTTGCTCCTGCGCGCACTGCCCTTCTCTCCACATTTATGTGTTTGTTTGTTTGTCTATCTAATCTTTTGGGTTTTTATTTCTAATGAGGTCGACCAGTTGTCTATTTATTATTTTTTTTTACTACACATCAAGCTGCGCTGCTTATCTTTGCTCCTGTGTGCTCGCGCACTCTCGCCTTTTCCACTTATTTTTATTTTTGATTTATTTTTTATTTATTTTGTCAATTTAAAAAAAATACGCATCGTGCTGTGCTGTTTGTGTTTGCTTGAGTGCATTCGCGCGCTCTCGCTTTCTCCACTTTACAATGTTTTTGTTATTATTTATCTATTCCTGAGAGTTTATCTTATTTTTTATTTGTTTATTTAAATGAAGTCGACCAGTTGCCTGCCCTTCCTTCCATTATCCGTCACCGAGACAAACTGAACAAAGTTCTGAGGTCGACCTTGTAAAGATAAGGATTCAGGTCTGTCTGCCGTTTACCTTTGCTCCTGCGTGCACTGCCCTTCTCTCCACATTTATGTGTTTGTTTGTTTGTCTATCTAATCTTTTGGGTTTTTATTTCTAATGAGGTCGACCAGTTGTCTATTTATTATTTTTTTTTACTACACATCAAGCTGCGCTGCTTATCTTTGCTCCTGTGTGCTCGCGCACTCTCGCCGTTTCCACTTATTTTTATTTTTGATTTATTTTTGATTTATTTTGTCAATTTAAAAAAAATACGCATCGTGCTGTGCTGTTTGTGTTTGCTTGAGTGCATTCGCGCGCTCTCGCTTTCTCCACTTTACAATTTTTTTGTTATTATTTATCTATTCCTGAGAGTTTATCTTATTTTTTATTTGTTTATTTAAATGATGTCGACCAGTTGCCTGCCCTTCCTTCCATTATCCGTCACCGAGACAAACTGAACAAAGTTCTGAGGTCGACCTTGTAAAGATAAGGATTCAGGTCTGTCTGCTGTTTACCTTTGCTCGTGCGCGCACTGCCCTTCTCTCCACATTTATGTGTTTGTTTGTTTGTCTATCTAATCTTTTGGGTTTTTATTTCTAATGAGGTCGACCAGTTGTCTATTTATTATTTTTTTTACTACGCATCAAGCTGCGCTGCTTGTCTTTGCTCCTGTGTGCTCGCGCACTCTCGCCTTTTTCACTTATTTTTATTTTTGATTTATTTTTGATTTATTTTGTCAATTTAAAAAAAAATACGCATCGTGCTGTGCTGTTTGTGTGTGCATGAGTGCATTCGCGCGCTCTCGCTTTCTCCACTTTACAATGTTTTTGTTATTATTTATCTATTCCTGAGAGTTTATCTTATTTTTTATTTGTTTATTTAAATGAAGTCGACCAGTTACCTGCCCTTCCTTCCATTATCCGTCACCGAGACAAACTGAACAAAGTTCTGAGGTCGACCTTGTAAAGATAAGGATTCAGGTCTGTCTGCTGTTTACCTATGCTCCTGCCCGCACTGCCCTTCTCTCCACCTGTATGTGTTTGTTTGTTTGTCTATTTAATCTTTTGGGTTTTTATTTCTAATGAGGTCGACCAGTTGTCTATTTAATATTTTTTTTACTACGCATCAAGCTGCGCTGCTTGCCTTTGCTGCTGTGTGCTCGCGCACTCTCGCCTTTTCCACTTATTTTTTTTTTATTTATTTTTGATTTATTTTGTCAATTTAAAAAAAAATACGCATCGTGCTGTGCTGTTTGTGTTTGCTTGAGTGCATTCGCGCGCTCTCGCTTTCTCCACTTTACAATTTTTTTGTTATTATTTATCTATTCCTGAGAGTTTATCTTATTTTTTACTTGTTTATTTAAATGAAGTCGACCAGTTGCCTGCCCTTCCTTCCATTATCCGTCACCGAGACAAACTGAACAAAGTTTTGAGGTCGACCTTGTAAAGATAAGGTTTCAGGTTTGTCTGCTCTTTACCTTTGCTCCTGCGCACACTGCCCTTCTCTCCACATTTATGTGTTTGTTTGTTTGTCTATCTAATCTTTTGGGTTTTTATTTCTAATGAGGTCGACCAGTTGTCTATTTATTATTTTTTTTACTACGCATCAAGCTGCGCTGCTTGTCTTTGCTGCTGTGTGCTCGCGCACTCTCGCCTTTTCCACTTATTTTTTTTTGATTTATTTTTGATTTATTTTGTCAATTTAAAAAAAATACGCATCGTGCTGTGCTGTTTGTGTTTGCTTGAGTGCATTCGCGCGCTCTCGCTTTCTCCACTTTACAATTTTTTTGTTATTATTTATCTATTCCTGAGAGTTTATCTTATTTTTTATTTGTTTATTTAAATGAAGTCGACCAGTTGCCTGCCCTTCCTTCCATTATCCGTCACCGAGACAAACTGAACAAAGTTCTGAGGTCGACCTTGTAAAGATAAGGATTCAGGTCTGTCTGCTGCTAACCTTTGCTCCTGCGCCCACTGCCCTTCTCTCCACATTTATGTGTTTGTTTGTTTGTCTATCTAATCTTTTGGGTTTTTATTTCTAATGAGGTCGACCAGTTGTCTATTTATTATTTTTTTTACTACGCATCAAGCTGCGCTGCTTGTCTTTGCTGCTGTGTGCTCGCGCACTCTCGCCTTTTCCACTTATTTTTTTTTTATTTATTTTTGATTTATTTTGTCAATTTAAAAAAAAATACGCATCGTGCTGTGCTGTTTGTGTTTGATTGAGTGCATTCGCGCGCTCTCGCTTTCTCCACTTTACAATTTTTTTGTTATTATTTATCTATTCCTGAGAGTTTATCTTATTTTTTATTTGTTTATTTAAATGAAGTCGACCAGGTGCCTGCCCTTCCTTCCATTATCCGTCACCGAGGCAAACTGAACAAAGTTCTGAGGTCGACCTTGTAAAGATAAGGATTCAGGTCTGTCTGCTGTTTACCTTTGCTCCTGCGCGCACTGCCCTTCTCTCCACATTTATGTGTTTGTTTGTTTGTCTATCTAATCTTTTGGGTTTTTATTTCTAATTTAGGTCGACCAGTTGTCTATTTATTATTTTTTTTACTACGCATCAAGCTGCGCTGCTTGTCTTTGCTCCTGTGTGCTCGCGCACTCTCGCCTTTTCCACTTATTTTTATTTTTGATTTATTTTTGATTTATTTTGTCAATTTTTAAAAAAAAATACGCATCGTGCTGTGCTGTTTGTGTGTGCATGAGTGCATTCGCGCTCTCTCGCTTTCTCCACTTTACAATGTTTTTGTTATTATTTATCTATTCCTGAGAGTTTATCTTATTTTTTATTTGTTTATTTAAATGAAGTCGACCAGTTGCCTGACCTT
This sequence comes from Perognathus longimembris pacificus, assembly GCF_023159225.1. NCBI lineage: Eukaryota > Metazoa > Chordata > Mammalia > Rodentia > Heteromyidae > Perognathus > Perognathus longimembris. The sequence goes on along the minus strand of NW_025958803.1, from coordinate 26,402 downwards.
CCTTCCATTATCCGTCACCGAGACAAACTGAACAAAGTTCTGAGGTCGACGTTGTAAAGATAAGGATTCAGGTCTGTCTGCTGTTTACCTTTGCTCCTGCGCGCACTGCCCTTCTCTCCACATTTATGTGTTTGTTTGTTTGTCTATCTAATCTTTTGGGTTTTTATTTCTAATGAGGTCGACCAGTTGTCTATTTATTATTTTTTTTTACTACACATCAAGCTGCGCTGCTTATCTTTGCTCCTGTGTGCTCGCGCACTCTCGCCTTTTCCACTTATTTTTATTTTTGATTTATTTTTGATTTATTTTGTCAATTTAAAAAAAATACGCATCGTGCTGTGCTGTTTCTGTTTGCTTGAGTGCATTCGCGCGCTCTCGCTTTCTCCACTTTACAATTTTTTTGTTATTATTTATCTATTCCTGAGAGTTTATCTTATTTTTTATTTGTTTATTTAAATGAAGTCGACCAGTTGCCTGCCCTTCCTTCCATTATCCGTCACCGAGACAAACTGAACAAAGTTCTGAGGTCGACCTTGTAAAGATAAGGATTCAGGTCTGTCTGCTGCTAACCTTTGCTCCTGCGCCCACTGCCCTTCTCTCCACATTTATGTGTTTGTTTGTTTGTCTATCTAATCTTTTGGGTTTTTATTTCTAATGAGGTCGACCAGTTGTCTATTTATTATTTTTTTTACTACGCATCAAGCTGCGCTGCTTGTCTTTGCTGCTGTGTGCTCGCGCACTCTCGCCTTTTCCACTTATTTTTTTTTTTATTTATTTTTGATTTATTTTGTCAATTTAAAAAAAAATACGCATCGTGCTGTGCTGTTTGTGTTTGATTGAGTGCATTCGCGCGCTCTCGCTTTCTCCACTTTACAATTTTTTTGTTATTATTTATCTATTCCTGAGAGTTTATCTTATTTTTTATTTGTTTATTTAAATGAAGTCGACCAGGTGCCTGCCCTTCCTTCCATTATCCGTCACCGAGGCAAACTGAACAAAGTTCTGAGGTCGACCTTGTAAAGATAAGGATTCAGGTCTGTCTGCTGTTTACCTTTGCTCCTGCGCGCACTGCCCTTCTCTCCACATTTATGTGTTTGTTTGTTTGTCTATCTAATCTTTTGGGTTTTTATTTCTAATTTAGGTCGACCAGTTGTCTATTTATTATTTTTTTTACTACGCATCAAGCTGCGCTGCTTGTCTTTGCTCCTGTGTGCTCGCGCACTCTCGCCTTTTCCACTTATTTTTATTTTTGATTTATTTTTGATTTATTTTGTCAATTTTAAAAAAAAAATACGCATCGTGCTGTGCTGTTTGTGTGTGCATGAGTGCATTCGCGCTCTCTCGCTTTCTCCACTTTACAATGTTTTTGTTATTATTTATCTATTCCTGAGAGTTTATCTTATTTTTTATTTGTTTATTTAAATGAAGTCGACCAGTTGCCTGCCCTTCCTTCCATTATCCGTCACCGAGACAAACTGAACAAAGTTTTGAGGTCGACCTTGTAAAGATAAGGTTTCAGGTTTGTCTGCTCTTTACCTTTGCTCCTGCGCGCACTGCCCTTCTCTCCACATTTATGTGTTTGTTTGTTTGTCTATCTAATCTTTTGGGTTTTTATTTCTAATGAGGTCGACCAGTTGTCTATTTATTATTTTTTTTACTACGCATCAAGCTGCGCTGCTTGTCTTTGCTCCTGTGTGCTCGCGCACTCTCGCCTTTTCCACTTATTTTTATTTTTGATTTATTTTGTCAATTTAAAAATAAAAATACGCATCGTGCTGTGCTGTTTGTGTTTGCTTGAGTGCATTCGCGCGCTCTCGCTTTCTCCACTTTACAATTTTTTTGTTATTATTTATCTATTCCTGAGAGTTTATCTTATTTTTTATTTGTTTATTTAAATGAAGTCGACAGTTGCCTGCCCTTCCTTCCATTATCCGTCACCGAGACAAACTGAACAAAGTTTTGAGGTCGACCTTGTAAAGATAAGGTTTCAGGTCTGTCTGCTCTTTACCTTTGCTCCTGCGCGCACTGCCCTTCTCTCCACATTTATGTGTTTGTTTGTTTGTCTATCTAATCTTTTGGGTTTTTATTTCTAATGAGGTCGACCAGTTGTCTATTTATTATTTTTTTTACTACGCATCAAGCTGCGCTGCTTGTCTTTGCTGCTGTGTGCTCGCGCACTCTCGCCTTTTCCACTTATTTTTTTTGATTTATTTTTGATTTATTTTGTCAATTTAAAAAAAATACGCATCGTGCTGTGCTGTTTGTGTTTGCTTGAGTGCATTCGCGCGCTCTCGCTTTCTCCACTTTACAATTTTTTTGTTATTATTTATCTATTCCTGAGAGTTTATCTTATTTTTTATTTGTTTATTTAAATGAAGTCGACCAGTTGCCTGCCCTTCCTTCCATTATCCGTCACCGAGACAAACTGAACAAAGTTCTGAGGTCGACCTTGTAAAGATAAGGATTCAGGTCTGTCTGCTGCTAACCTTTGCTCCTGCGCCCACTGTCCTTCTCTCCACATTTATGTGTTTGTTTGTTTGTCTATCTAATCTTTTGGGTTTTTATTTCTAATGAGGTCGACCAGTTGTCTATTTATTATTTTTTTTACTACGCATCAAGCTGCGCTGCTTGTCTTTGCTCCTGTGTGCTCGCGCACTCTCGCCTTTTTCACTTATTTTTATTTTTGATTTATTTTTGATTTATTTTGTCAATTTAAAAAAAAATACGCATCGTGCTGTGCTGTTTGTGTGTGCATGAGTGCATTCGCGCGCTCTCGCTTTCTCCACTTTACAATGTTTTTGTTATTATTTATCTATTCCTGAGAGTTTATCTTATTTTTTATTTGTTTATTTAAATGAAGTCGACCAGTTACCTGCCCTTCCTTCCATTATCCGTCACCGAGACAAACTGAACAAAGTTCTGAGGTCGACCTTGTAAAGATAAGGATTCAGGTCTGTCTGCTGTTTACCTATGCTCCTGCCCGCACTGCCCTTCTCTCCACCTGTATGTGTTTGTTTGTTTGTCTATTTAATCTTTTGGGTTTTTATTTCTAATGAGGTCGACCAGTTGTCTATTTAATATTTTTTTTACTACGCATCAAGCTGCGCTGCTTGCCTTTGCTGCTGTGTGCTCGCGCACTCTCGCCTTTTCCACTTATTTTTTTTTTATTTATTTTTGATTTATTTTGTCAATTTAAAAAAAAATAGGCATCGTGCTGTGCTGTTTGTGTTTGCTTGAGTGCATTCGCGCGCTCTCGCTTTCTCCACTTTACAATTTTTTTGTTATTATTTATCTATTCCTGAGAGTTTATCTTATTTTTTATTTGTTTATTTAAATGAAGTCGACCAGTTGCCTGCCCTTCCTTCCATTATCCGTCACCGAGACAAACTGAACAAAGTTTTGAGGTCGACCTTGTAAAGATAAGGTTTCAGGTTTGTCTGCTCTTTACCTTTGCTCCTGCGCGCACTGCCCTTCTCTCCACATTTATGTGTTTGTTTGTTTGTCTATCTAATCTTTTGGGTTTTTATTTCTAATGTGGTCGACCAGTTGTCTATTTATTATTTTTTTTACTACGCATCAAGCTGCGCTGCTTGTCTTTGCTGCTGTGTGCTCGCGCACTCTCGCCTTTTCCACTTATTTTTTTTGATTTATTTTTGATTTATTTTGTCAATTTAAAAAAAATACGCATCGTGCTGTGCTGTTTGTGTTTGCTTGAGTGCATTCGCGCGCTCTCGCTTTCTCCACTTTACAATTTTTTTGTTATTATTTATCTATTCCTGAGAGTTTATCTTATTTTTTATTTGTTTATTTAAATGAAGTCGACCAGTTGCCTGCCCTTCCTTCCATTATCCGTCACCGAGACAAACTGAACAAAGTTCTGAGGTCGACCTTGTAAAGATAAGGATTCAGGTCTGTCTGCTGCTAACCTTTGCTCCTGCGCCCACTGCCCTTCTCTCCACATTTATGTGTTTGTTTGTTTGTCTATCTAATCTTTTGGGTTTTTATTTCTAATGAGGTCGACCAGTTGTCTATTTATTATTTTTTTTACTACGCATCAAGCTGCGCTGCTTGTCTTTGCTGCTGTGTGCTCGCGCACTCTCGCCTTTTCCACTTATTTTTTTTTTATTTATTTTTGATTTATTTTGTCAATTTAAAAAAAAATACGCATCGTGCTGTGCTGTTTGTGTTTGATTGAGTGCATTCGCGCGCTCTCGCTTTCTCCACTTTACAATTTTTTTGTTATTATTTATCTATTCCTGAGAGTTTATCTTATTTTTTCTTTGTTTATTTAAATGAAGTCGACCAGGTGCCTGCCCTTCCTTCCATTATCCGTCACCGAGGCAAACTGAACAAAGTTCTGAGGTCGACCTTGTAAAGATAAGGATTCAGGTCTGTCTGCTGTTTACCTTTGCTCCTGCGCGCACTGCCCTTCTCTCCACATTTATGTGTTTGTTTGTTTGTCTATCTAATCTTTTGGGTTTTTATTTCTAATTTAGGTCGACCAGTTGTCTATTTATTATTTTTTTTACTACGCATCAAGCTGCGCTGCTTGTCTTTGCTCCTGTGTGCTCGCGCACTCTCGCCTTTTCCACTTATTTTTATTTTTGATTTATTTTTGATTTATTTTGTCAATTTTAAAAAAAAAATACGCATCGTGCTGTGCTGTTTGTGTGTGCATGAGTGCATTCGCGCTCTCTCGCTTTCTCCACTTTACAATGTTTTTGTTATTATTTATCTATTCCTGAGAGTTTATCTTATTTTTTATTTGTTTATTTAAATGAAGTCGACCAGTTGCCTGACCTTCCTTCCATTATCCGTCACCGAGACAAACTGAACAAAGTTCTGAGGTCGACGTTGTAAAGATAAGGATTCAGGTCTGTCTGCTGTTTACCTTTGCTCCTGCGCGCACTGCCCTTCTCTCCACATTTATGTGTTTGTTTGTTTGTCTATCTAATCTTTTGGGTTTTTATTTCTAATGAGGTCGACCAGTTGTCTATTTATTATTTTTTTTTACTACACATCAAGCTGCGCTGCTTATCTTTGCTCCTGTGTGCTCGCGCACTCTCGCCTTTTCCACTTATTTTTATTTTTGATTTATTTTTGATTTATTTTGTCAATTTAAAAAAAATACGCATCGTGCTGTGCTGTTTGTGTTTGCTTGAGTGCATTCGCGCGCTCTCGCTTTCTCCACTTTACAATTTTCTTGTTATTATTTATCTATTCCTGAGAGTTTATCTTATTTTTTATTTGTTTATTTAAATGATGTCGACCAGTTGCCTGCCCTTCCTTCCATTATCCGTCACCGAGACAAACTGAACAAAGTTTTGAGGTCGACCTTGTAAAGATAAGGTTTCAGGTCTGTCTGCTCTTTACCTTTGCTCCTGCGCGCACTGCCCTTCTCTCCACATTTATGTGTTTGTTTGTTTGTCTATCTAATCTTTTGGGTTTTTATTTCTAATGAGGTCGACCAGTTGTCTATTTATTATTTTTTTTACTACGCATCAAGCTGCGCTGCTTGTCTTTGCTCCTGTGTGCTCGCGCACTCTCGCCTTTTCCACTTATTTTTATTTTTGATTTATTTTGTCAATTTAAAAATAAAAATACGCATCGTGCTGTGCTGTTTGTGTTTGCTTGAGTGCATTCGCGCGCTCTCGCTTTCTCCACTTTACAATTTTTTTGTTATTATTTATCTATTCCTGAGAGTTTATCTTATTTTTTATTTGTTTATTTAAATGAAGTCGACAGTTGCCTGCCCTTCCTTCCATTATCCGTCACCGAGACAAACTGAACAAAGTTTTGAGGTCGACCTTGTAAAGATAAGGTTTCAGGTCTGTCTGCTCTTTACCTTTGCTCCTGCGCGCACTGCCCTTCTCTCCACATTTATGTGTTTGTTTGTTTGTCTATCTAATCTTTTGGGTTTTTATTTCTAATGAGGTCGACCAGTTGTCTATTTATTATTTTTTTTACTACGCATCAAGCTGCGCTGCTTGTCTTTGCTGCTGTGTGCTCGCGCACTCTCGCCTTTTCCACTTATTTTTTTTGATTTATTTTTGATTTATTTTGTCAATTTAAAAAAAATACGCATCGTGCTGTGCTGTTTGTGTTTGCTTGAGTGCATTCGCGCGCTCTCGCTTTCTCCACTTTACAATTTTTTTGTTATTATTTATCTATTCCTGAGAGTTTATCTTATTTTTTATTTGTTTATTTAAATGAAGTCGACCAGTTGCCTGCCCTTCCTTCCATTATCCGTCACCGAGACAAACTGAACAAAGTTCTGAGGTCGACCTTGTAAAGATAAGGATTCAGGTCTGTCTGCTGCTAACCTTTGCTCCTGCGCCCACTGTCCTTCTCTCCACATTTATGTGTTTGTTTGTTTGTCTATCTAATCTTTTGGGTTTTTATTTCTAATGAGGTCGACCAGTTGTCTATTTATTATTTTTTTTACTACGCATCAAGCTGCGCTGCTTGTCTTTGCTCCTGTGTGCTCGCGCACTCTCGCCTTTTTCACTTATTTTTATTTTTGATTTATTTTTGATTTATTTTGTCAATTTAAAAAAAAATACGCATCGTGCTGTGCTGTTTGTGTGTGCATGAGTGCATTCGCGCGCTCTCGCTTTCTCCACTTTACAATGTTTTTGTTATTATTTATCTATTCCTGAGAGTTTATCTTATTTTTTATTTGTTTATTTAAATGAAGTCGACCAGTTACCTGCCCTTCCTTCCATTATCCGTCACCGAGACAAACTGAACAAAGTTCTGAGGTCGACCTTGTAAAGATAAGGATTCAGGTCTGTCTGCTGTTTACCTATGCTCCTGCCCGCACTGCCCTTCTCTCCACCTGTATGTGTTTGTTTGTTTGTCTATTTAATCTTTTGGGTTTTTATTTCTAATGAGGTCGACCAGTTGTCTATTTAATATTTTTTTTACTACGCATCAAGCTGCGCTGCTTGCCTTTGCTGCTGTGTGCTCGCGCACTCTCGCCTTTTCCACTTATTTTTTTTTTATTTATTTTTGATTTATTTTGTCAATTTAAAAAAAAATAGGCATCGTGCTGTGCTGTTTGTGTTTGCTTGAGTGCATTCGCGCGCTCTCGCTTTCTCCACTTTACAATTTTTTTGTTATTATTTATCTATTCCTGAGAGTTTATCTTATTTTTTATTTGTTTATTTAAATGAAGTCGACCAGTTGCCTGCCCTTCCTTCCATTATCCGTCACCGAGACAAACTGAACAAAGTTTTGAGGTCGACCTTGTAAAGATAAGGTTTCAGGTTTGTCTGCTCTTTACCTTTGCTCCTGCGCGCACTGCCCTTCTCTCCACATTTATGTGTTTGTTTGTTTGTCTATCTAATCTTTTGGGTTTTTATTTCTAATGAGGTCGACCAGTTGTCTATTTATTATTTTTTTTACTACGCATCAAGCTGCGCTGCTTGTCTTTGCTGCTGTGTGCTCGCGCACTCTCGCCTTTTCCACTTATTTTTTTTGATTTATTTTTGATTTATTTTGTCAATTTAAAAAAAATACGCATCGTGCTGTGCTGTTTGTGTTTGCTTGAGTGCATTCGCGCGCTCTCGCTTTCTCCATTTTACAATTTTTTTGTTATTATTTATCTATTCCTGAGAGTTTATCTTATTTTTTATTTGTTTATTTAAATGAAGTCGACCAGTTGCCTGCCCTTCCTTCCATTATCCGTCACCGAGACAAACTGAACAAAGTTCTGAGGTCGACCTTGTAAAGATAAGGATTCAGGTCTGTCTGCTGCTAACCTTTGCTCCTGCGCCCACTGCCCTTCTCTCCACATTTATGTGTTTGTTTGTTTGTCTATCTAATCTTTTGGGTTTTTATTTCTAATGAGGTCGACCAGTTGTCTATTTATTATTTTTTTTACTACGCATCAAGCTGCGCTGCTTGTCTTTGCTGCTGTGTGCTCGCGCACTCTCGCCTTTTCCACTTATTTTTTTTTTATTTATTTTTGATTTATTTTGTCAATTTAAAAAAAAATACGCATCGTGCTGTGCTGTTTGTGTTTGATTGAGTGCATTCGCGCGCTCTCGCTTTCTCCACTTTACAATTTTTTTGATATTATTTATCTATTCCTGAGAGTTTATCTTATTTTTTATTTGTTTATTTAAATGAAGTCGACCAGTTGCCTGCCCTTCCTTCCATTATCCGTCACCGAGGCAAACTGAACAAAGTTCTGAGGTCGACCTTGTAAAGATAAGGATTCAGGTCTGTCTGCTGTTTACCTTTGCTCCTGCGCGCACTGCCCTTCTCTCCACATTTATGTGTTTGTTTGTTTGTCTATCTAATCTTTTGGGTTTTTATTTCTAATTTAGGTCGACCAGTTGTCTATTTATTATTTTTTTTACTACGCATCAAGCTGCGCTGCTTGTCTTTGCTCCTGTGTGCTCGCGCACTCTCGCCTTTTCCACTTATTTTTATTTTTGATTTATTTTTGATTTATTTTGTCAATTTTAAAAAAAAATACGCATCGTGCTGTGCTGTTTGTGTGTGCATGAGTGCATTCGCGCTCTCTCGCTTTCTCCACTTTACAATGTTTTTGTTATTATTTATCTATTCCTGAGAGTTTATCTTATTTTTTATTTGTTTATTTAAATGAAGTCGACCAGTTGCCTGACCTTCCTTCCATTATCCGTCACCGAGACAAACTGAACAAAGTTCTGAGGTCGACGTTGTAAAGATAAGGATTCAGGTCTGTCTGCTGTTTACCTTTGCTCCTGCGCGCACTGCCCTTCTCTCCACATTTATGTGTTTGTTTGTTTGTCTATCTAATCTTTTGGGTTTTTATTTCTAATGAGGTCGACCAGTTGTCTATTTATTATTTTTTTTTACTACACATCAAGCTGCGCTGCTTATCTTTGCTCCTGTGTGCTCGCGCACTCTCGCCTTTTCCACTTATTTTTATTTTTGATTTATTTTTGATTTATTTTGTCAATTTAAAAAAAATACGCATCGTGCTGTGCTGTTTGTGTTTGCTTGAGTGCATTCGCGCGCTCTCGCTTTCTCCACTTTACAATTTTCTTGTTATTATTTATCTATTCCTGAGAGTTTATCTTATTTTTTATTTGTTTATTTAAATGATGTCGACCAGTTGCCTGCCCTTCCTTCCATTATCCGTCACCGAGACAAACTGAACAAAGTTTTGAGGTCGACCTTGTAAAGATAAGGTTTCAGGTCTGTCTGCTCTTTACCTTTGCTCCTGCGCGCACTGCCCTTCTCTCCACATTTATGTGTTTGTTTGTTTGTCTATCTAATCTTTTGGGTTTTTATTTCTAATGAGGTCGACCAGTTGTCTATTTATTATTTTTTTTACTACGCATCAAGCTGCGCTGCTTGTCTTTGCTCCTGTGTGCTCGCGCACTCTCGCCTTTTCCACTTATTTTTATTTTTGATTTATTTTGTCAATTTAAAAATAAAAATACGCATCGTGCTGTGCTGTTTGTGTTTGCTTGAGTGCATTCGCGCGCTCTCGCTTTCTCCACTTTACAATTTTTTTGTTATTATTTATCTATTCCTGAGAGTTTATCTTATTTTTTATTTGTTTATTTAAATGAAGTCGACAGTTGCCTGCCCTTCCTTCCATTATCCGTCACCGAGACAAACTGAACAAAGTTTTGAGGTCGACCTTGTAAAGATAAGGTTTCAGGTCTGTCTGCTCTTTACCTTTGCTCCTGCGCGCACTGCCCTTCTCTCCACATTTATGTGTTTGTTTGTTTGTCTATCTAATCTTTTGGGTTTTTATTTCTAATGAGGTCGACCAGTTGTCTATTTATTATTTTTTTTACTACGCATCAAGCTGCGCTGCTTGTCTTTGCTGCTGTGTGCTCGCGCACTCTCGCCTTTTCCACTTATTTTTTTTGATTTATTTTTGATTTATTTTGTCAATTTAAAAAAAATACGCATCGTGCTGTGCTGTTTGTGTTTGCTTGAGTGCATTCGCGCGCTCTCGCTTTCTCCACTTTACAATTTTTTTGTTATTATTTATCTATTCCTGAGAGTTTATCTTATTTTTTATTTGTTTATTTAAATGAAGTCGACCAGTTGCCTGCCCTTCCTTCCATTATCCGTCACCGAGACAAACTGAACAAAGTTCTGAGGTCGACCTTGTAAAGATAAGGATTCAGGTCTGTCTGCTGCTAACCTTTGCTCCTGCGCCCACTGTCCTTCTCTCCACATTTATGTGTTTGTTTGTTTGTCTATCTAATCTTTTGGGTTTTTATTTCTAATGAGGTCGACCAGTTGTCTATTTATTATTTTTTTTACTACGCATCAAGCTGCGCTGCTTGTCTTTGCTGCTGTGTGCTTGCGCACTCTCGCCTTTTCCACTTATTTTTTTTTATTTATTTTTGATTTATTTTGTCAATTTAAAAAAAATACGCATCGTGCTGTGCTGTTTGTGTTTGCTTGAGTGCATTCGCGCGCTCTCGCTTTCTCCACTTTACAATTTTTTGTTATTATTTATCTATTCCTGAGAGTTTATCTTATTTTTTATTTGTTTATTTAAATGAAGTCGACCAGTTGCCTGCCCTTCCTTCCATTATCCGTCACCGAGACAAACTGAACAAAGTTCTGAGGTCGACCTTGTAAAGATAAGGATTCAGGTCTGTCTGCTGTTTACCTTTGCTCCTGCGCGCACTGCCCTTCTCTCCACATTTATGTGTTTGTTTGTTTGTCTATCTAATCTTTTGGGTTTTTATTTCTAATTTAGGTCGACCAGTTGTCTATTTATTATTTTTTTTACTATGCATCAACCTGCGCTGCTTGTCTTTGCTCCTGTGTGCTCGCGCACTCTCGCCTTTTCCACTTATTTTTATTTTTGATTTATTTTTGATTTATTTTGGCAATTTTAAAAAAAAATACGCATCGTGCTGTGCTGTTTGTGAGTGCATGAGTGCATTCGCGCGCTCTCGCTTTCTCCACTTTACAATGTTTTTGTTATTATTTATCTATTCCTGAGAGTTTATCTTATTTTTTATTTGTTTATTTAAATGATGTCGACCAGTTGCCTGCCCTTCCTTCCATTATCCGTCACCGAGACAAACTGAACAAAGTTCTGAGGTCGACCTTGTAAAGATAAGGATTCAGGTCTGTCTGCTGTTTACCTTTGCTCCTGCGCGCACTGCCCTTCTCTCCACATTTATGTGTTTGTTTGTTTGTCTAATCTTTTGGGTTTTTATTTCTAATGAGGTCGACCAGTTGTCTATTTATTATTTTTTTTTACTACACATCAAGCTGCGCTGCTTATCTTTGCTCCTGTGTGCTCGCGCACTCTCGCCTTTTCCACTTATTTTTATTTTTGATTTATTTTTGATTTATTTTGTCAATTTAAAAAAAATACGCATCGTGCTGTGCTGTTTGTGTTTGCTTGAGTGCATTCGCGCGCTCTCGCTTTCTCCACTTTACAATGTTTTTGTTATTATTTATCTATTCCTGAGAGTTTATCTTATTTTTTATTTGTTTATTTAAATGAAGTCGACCAGTTGCCTGCCCTTCCTTCCATTATCCGTCACCGAGACAAACTGAACAAAGTTCTGAGGTCGACGTTGTAAAGATAAGGATTCAGGTCTGTCTGCTGTTTACCTTTGCTCCTGCGCGCACTGCCCTTCTCTCCACATTTATGTGTTTGTTTGTTTGTCTATCTAATCTTTTGGGTTTTTATTTCTAATGAGGTCGACCAGTTGTCTATTTATTATTTTTTTTTACTACACATCAAGCTGCGCTGCTTATCTTTGCTCCTGTGTGCTCGCGCACTCTCGCCGTTTCCACTTATTTTTTTTTGATTTATTTTTGATTTATTTTGTCAATTTAAAAAAAAAAAACGCATCGTGCTGTTCTGTTTGTGTTTGCTTGAGTGCATTCGCGCGCTCTCGCTTTCTCCACTTTACAATTTTTTTGTTATTATTTATCTATTCCTGAGAGTTTATCTTATTTTTTATTTGTTTATTTAAATGAAGTCGACCAGTTGCCTGCCCTTCCTTCCATTATCCGTCACCGAGACAAACTGAACAAAGTACTGAGGTCGACCTTGTAAAGATAAGGATTCAGGTCTGTCTGCTGTTTACCTTTGCTCCTGCGCGCACTGCCCTTCTCTCCACATTTATGTGTTTGTTTGTTTGTCTATCTAATCTTTTGGGTTTTTATTTCTAATTTAGGTCGACCAGTTGTCTATTTATTATTTTTTTTACTACGCATCAAGCTGCGCTGCTTGTCTTTGCTCCTGTGTGCTCGCGCACTCTCGCCTTTTCCACTTATTTTTATTTTTGATTTATTTTTGATTTATTTTGTCAATTTTAAAAAAAAAATACGCATCGTGCTGTGCTGTTTGTGTGTGCATGAGTGCATTCGCGCTCTCTCGCTTTCTCCACTTTACAATGTTTTTGTTATTATTTATCTATTCCTGAGAGTTTATCTTATTTTTTATTTGTTTATTTAAATGAAGTCGACCAGTTGCCTGCCCTTCCTTCCATTATCCGTCACCGAGACAAACTGAACAAAGTTCTGAGGTCGACGTTGTAAAGATAAGGATTCAGGTCTGTCTGCTGTTTACCTTTGCTCCTGCGCGCACTGCCCTTCTCTCCACATTTATGTGTTTGTTTGTTTGTCTATCTAATCTTTTGGGTTTTTATTTCTAATGAGGTCGACCAGTTGTCTATTTATTATTTTTTTTTACTACACATCAAGCTGCGCTGCTTATCTTTGCTCCTGTGTGCTCGCGCACTCTCGCCTTTTCCACTTATTTTTATTTTTAATTTATTTTTGATTTATTTTGTCAATTTAAAAAAAATACGCATCGTGCTGTGCTGTTTGTGTTTGCTTGAGTGCATTCGCGCGCTCTCGCTTTCTCCACTTTACAATTTTCTTGTTATTATTTATCTATTCCTGAGAGTTTATCTTATATTTTATTTGTTTATTTAAATGATGTCGACCAGTTGCCTGCCCTTCCTTCCATTATCCGTCACCGAGACAAACTGAACAAAGTTTTGAGGTCGACCTTGTAAAGATAAGGTTTCAGGTCTGTCTGCTCTTTACCTTTGCTCCTGCGCGCACTGCCCTTCTCTCCACATTTATGTGTTTGTTTGTTTGTCTATCTAATCTTTTGGGTTTTTATTTCTAATGAGGTCGACCAGTTGTCTATTTATTATTTTTTTTACTACGCATCAAGCTGCGCTGCTTGTCTTTGCTCCTGTGTGCTCGCGCACTCTCGCCTTTTCCACTTATTTTTATTTTTGATTTATTTTGTCAATTTAAAAATAAAAATACGCATCGTGCTGTGCTGTTTGTGTTTGCTTGAGTGCATTCGCGCGCTCTCGCTTTCTCCACTTTACAATTTTTTTGTTATTATTTATCTATTCCTGAGAGTTTATCTTATTTTTTATTTGTTTATTTAAATGAAGTCGACAGTTGCCTGCCCTTCCTTCCATTATCCGTCACCGAGACAAACTGAACAAAGTTTTGAGGTCGACCTTGTAAAGATAAGGTTTCAGGTCTGTCTGCTCTTTACCTTTGCTCCTGCGCGCACTGCCCTTCTCTCCACATTTATGTGTTTGTTTGTTTGTCTATCTAATCTTTTGGGTTTTTATTTCTAATGAGGTCGACCAGTTGTCTATTTATTATTTTTTTTACTACGCATCAAGCTGCGCTGCTTGTCTTTGCTGCTGTGTGCTCGCGCACTCTCGCCTTTTCCACTTATTTTTTTTGATTTATTTTTGATTTATTTTGTCAATTTAAAAAAAATACGCATCGTGCTGTGCTGTTTGTGTTTGCTTGAGTGCATTCGCGCGCTCTCGCTTTCTCCACTTTACAATTTTTTTGTTATTATTTATCTATTCCTGAGAGTTTATCTTATTTTTTATTTGTTTATTTAAATGAAGTCGACCAGTTGCCTGCCCTTCCTTCCATTATCCGTCACCGAGACAAACTGAACAAAGTTCTGAGGTCGACCTTGTAAAGATAAGGATTCAGGTCTGTCTGCTGCTAACCTTTGCTCCTGCGCCCACTGTCCTTCTCTCCACATTTATGTGTTTGTTTGTTTGTCTATCTAATCTTTTGGGTTTTTATTTCTAATGAGGTCGACCAGTTGTCTATTTATTATTTTTTTTACTACGCATCAAGCTGCGCTGCTTGTCGTTGCTGCTGTGTGCTCGCGCACTCTCGCCTTTTCCACTTATTTTTTTTTTATTTATTTTTGATTTATTTTGTCAATTTAAAAAAAATACGCATCGTGCTGTGCTGTTTGTGTTTGCTTGAGTGCATTCGCGCGCTCTCGCTTTCTCCACTTTACAATTTTTTGTTATTATTTATCTATTCCTGAGAGTTTATCTTATTTTTTATTTGTTTATTTAAATGAAGTCGACCAGTTGCCTGCCCTTCCTTCCATTATCCGTCACCGAGACAAACTGAACAAAGTTCTGAGGTCGACCTTGTAAAGATAAGGATTCAGGTCTGTCTGCTGTTTACCTTTGCTCCTGCCCGCACTGCCCTTCTCTCCACATTTATGTGTTTGTTTGTTTGTCTATCTAATCTTTTGGGTTTTTATTTCTAATTTAGGTCGACCAGTTGTCTATTTATTATTTTTTTTACTATGCATCAAGCTGCGCTGCTTGTCTTTGCTCCTGTGTGCTCGCGCACTCTCGCCTTTTCCACTTATTTTTATTTTTGATTTATTTTTGATTTATTTTGGCAATTTTAAAAAAAAATACGCATCGTGCTGTGCTGTTTGTGAGTGCATGAGTGCATTCGCGCGCTCTCGCTTTCTCCACTTTACAATGTTTTTGTTATTATTTATCTATTCCTGAGAGTTTATCTTATTTTTTATTTGTTTATTTAAATGATGTCGACCAGTTGCCTGCCCTTCCTTCCATTATCCGTCACCGAGACAAACTGAACAAAGTTCTGAGGTCGACCTTGTAAAGATAAGGATTCAGGTCTGTCTGCTGTTTACCTTTGCTCCTGCGCGCACTGCCCTTCTCTCCACATTTATGTGTTTGCTTGTTTGTCTAATCTTTTGGGTTTTTATTTCTAATGAGGTCGACCAGTTGTCTATTTATTATTTTTTTTTACTACACATCAAGCTGCGCTGCTTATCTTTGCTCCTGTGTGCTCGCGCACTCTCGCCTTTTCCACTTATTTTTATTTTTGATTTATTTTTGATTTATTTTGTCAATTTAAAAAAAATACGCATCGTGCTGTGCTGTTTGTGTTTGCTTGAGTGCATTCGCGCGCTCTCGCTTTCTCCACATTACAATGTTTTTGTTATTATTTATCTATTCCTGAGAGTTTATCTTATTTTTTATTTGTTTATTTAAATGAAGTCGACCAGTTGCCTGCCCTTCCTTCCATTATCCGTCACCGAGACAAACTGAACAAAGTTCTGAGGTCGACCTTGTAAAGATAAGGATTCAGGTCTGTCTGCTGTTTACCTTTGCTCCTGCGCGCACTGCCCTTCTCTCCACATTTATGTGTTTGTTTGTTTGTCTATCTAATCTTTTGGGTTTTTATTTCTAATGAGGTCGACCAGTTGTCTATTTATTATTTTTTTTTACTACACATCAAGCTGCGCTGCTTATCTTTGCTCCTGTGTGCTCGCGCACTCTCGCCGTTTCCACTTATTTTTTTTTTGATTTATTTTTGATTTATTTTGTCAATTTAAAAAAAAAATACGCATCGTGCTGTTCTGTTTGTGTTTGCTTGAGTGCATTCGCGCGCTCTCGCTTTCTCCACTTTACAATTTTTTTGTTATTATTTATCTATTCCTGAGAGTTTATCTTATTTTTTATTTGTTTATTTAAATGAAGTCGACCAGTTGCCTGCCCTTCCTTCCATTATCCGTCACCGAGACAAACTGAACAAAGTTCTGAGGTCGACCTTGTAAAGATAAGGATTCAGGTCTGTCTGCTGTTTACCTTTGCTCCTGCGCTCACTGCCCTTCTCTCCAAATTTATGTGTTTGTTTGTTTGTCTATCTAATCTTTTGGGTTTTTATTTCTAATTTAGGTCGACCAGTTGTCTATTTATTATTTTTTTTACTACGCATCAAGCTGCGCTGCTTGTCTTTGCTCCTGTGTGCTCGCGCACTCTCGCCTTTTCCACTTATTTTTATTTTTGATTTATTTTTGATTTATTTTGTCAATTTAAAAAAAAAATACGCATCGTGCTGTGCTGTTTGTGTGTGCATGAGTGCATTCGCGCGCTCTCGCTTTCTCCACTTTACAATGTTTTTGTTATTATTTATCTATTCCTGAGAGTTTATCTAATTTTTTATTTGTTTATTTAAATGAAGTCGACCAGTTGCCTTCCCTTCCTTCCATTATCCGTCACCGAGACAAACTGAACAAAGTTCTGAGGTCGACCTTGTAAAGATAAGGATTCAGGTCTGTCTGCTGTTTACCTTTGCTCCTGCGCGCACTGCCCTTCTCTCCACATTTATGTGTTTGTTTGTTTGTCTATCTAATCTTTTGGGTTTTTATTTCTAATGAGGTCGACCAGTTGTCTATTTATTATTTTTTTTTACTACACATCAAGCTGCGCTGCTTATCTTTGCTCCTGTGTGCTCGCGCACTCTCGCCTTTTCCACTTATTTTTATTTTTGATTTATTTTTGATTTATTTTGTCAATTTAAAAAAAATACGCATCGTGCTGTGCTGTTTGTGTTTGCTTGAGTGCATTCGCGCGCTCTCGCTTTCTCCACTTTACAATTTTTTTGTTATTATTTATCTATTCCTGAGAGTTTATCTTATTTTTTATTTGTTTATTTAAATGAAGTCGACCAGTTGCCTGCCCTTCCTTCCATTATCCGTCACCGAGACAAACTGAACAAAGTTCTGAGGTCGAACTTGTAAAGATAAGGATTCAGGTCTGTCTGCTGTTTACCTTTGCTCGTGCGCGCACTGCCCTTCTCTCCACATTTATGTGTTTGTTTGTTTGTCTATCTAATCTTTTGGGTTTTTATTTCTAATGAGGTCGACCAGTTGTCTATTTATTATTTTTTTTACTACGCATCAAGCTGCGCTGCTTGTCTTTGCTCCTGTGTGCTCGCGCACTCTCGCCATTTCCACTTATTTTTATTTTTGATTTATTTTTGTTTTATTTTGTCAATTTTAAAAAAAATACGCATCGTGCTGTGCTGTTTGTGTGTGCATGAGTGCATTCGCGCGCTCTCGCTTTCTCCACTTTACAATGTTTTTGTTATTATTTATCTATTCCTGAGAGTTTATCTTATTTTTTATTTGTTTATTTAAATGAAGTCGACCAGTTGCCTGCCCTTCCTTCCATTATCCGTCACCGAGACAAACTGAACAAAGTTCTGAGGTCGACCTTGTAAAGATAAGGATTCAGGTCTGTCTGCTGTTTACCTATGCTCCTGCCCGCACTGCCCTTCTCTCCACCTGTATGTGTTTGTTTGTTTGTCTATCTAATCTTTTGGGTTTTTATTTCTAATGAGGTCGACCAGTTGTCTATTTATTATTTTTTTTACTACGCATCAAGCTGCGCTGCTTGCCTTTGCTGCTGTGTGCTGGCGCACTCTCGCCTTTTCCACTTATTTTTTTTTTGATTTATTTTTGATTTATTTTGTCAATTTAAAAAAAAAATACGCATCGTGCTGTGCTGTTTGTGTTTGCTTGAGTGCATTCGCGCGCTCTCGCTTTCTCCACTTTACAATTTTTTTGTTATGATTTATCTATTCCTGAGAGTTTATCTTATTTTTTATTTGTTTATTTAAATGAAGTCGACCAGTTGCCTGCCCTTCCTTCCATTATCCGTCACGGAGATAAACTGAACAAAGTTCTGAGGTCGACCTTGTAAAGATAAGGATTCAGGTCTGTCTGCCGTTTACCTTTGCTCCTGCGCGCACTGCCCTTCTCTCCACATTTATGTGTTTGTTTGTTTGTCTATCTAATCTTTTGGGTTTTTATTTCTAATGAGGTCGACCAGTTGTCTATTTATTATTTTTTTTACTACGCATCAAGCTGCGCTGCTTGTCTTTGCTCCTGTGTGCTCGCGCACTCTCGCCTTTTCCACTTATTTTTATTTTTGATTTATTTTTGATTTATTTTGTCAATTTAAAAAAAAATACGCATCGTGCTGTGCTGTTTGTGTTTGCTTGAGTGCATTCGCGCGCTCTCGCTTTCTCCACTTTACAATTTTTTTGTTATTATTTATCTATTCCTGAGAGTTTATCTTATTTTTATTTGTTTATTTAAATGAAGTCGACCAGTTGCCTGCCCTTCCTTCCATTATCCGTCACCGAGACAAACTGAACAAAGTAATGAGGTCGACCTTGTAAAGATAAGGATTCAGGTCTGTCTGCTGTTTACCTTTGCTCCTGCGCGCACTGCCCTTCTCTCCACATTTATGTGTTTGTTTGTTTGTCTATCTAATCTTTTGGGTTTTTATTTCTAATGAGGTCGACCAGTTGTCTATTTATTATTTCTTTTACTACACATCAAGCTGCGCTGCTTGTCTTTGCTGCTGTGTGCTCGCGCACTCTCGCCTTTTCCACTTATTTTTTTTTGATTTATTTTTGATATATTTTGTCAATTTAAAAAAAATACTCATCGTGCTGTGCTGTTTGTGTTTGCTTGAGTGCATTCGCGCGCTCTCGCTTTCTCCACTTTACAATTTTTTTGTTATTATTTATCTATTCCTGAGAGTTTATCTTATTTTTTATTTGTTTATTTAAATGAAGTCGACCAGTTGCCTGCCCTTCCTTCCATTATCCGTCACCGAGACAAACTGAAAAAAGTTCTGAGGTCGACCTTGTAAAGATAAGTATTCAGGTCTGTCTGCTGTTTACCTTTGCTCCTGCACGCACTGCCCTTCTATCCACATTTATGTGTTTGTTTGTTTGTATATCTAATCTTTTGGGTTTTTATTTCTAATGAGGTCGACCAGTTGTCTATTTATTATTTTTTTTTACTACACATCAAGCTGCGCTGCTTATCTTTGCTCCTGTGTGCTCGCGCACTCTCGCCTTTTCCACTTATTTTTATTTTTGATTTATTTTTGATTTATTTTGTCAATTTAAAAAAAAATACGCATCGTGCTGTGCTGTTTGTGTTTGCTTGAGTGCATTCGCGCGCTCTCGCTTTCTCCACTTTACAATTTTTTTGTTATTATTTATCTATTCCTGAGAGTTTATCTTATATTTTATTTGTTTATTTAAATGATGTCGACCAGTTGCCTGCCCTTCCTTCCATTATCCGTCACCGAGACAAACTGAACAAAGTTCTGAGGTCGACCTTGTAAAGATAAGGATTCAGGTCTGTCTGCTGTTTACCTTTGCTCGTGCACGCACTGCCCTTCTCTCCACATTTATGTGTTTGTTTGTTTGTCTATCTACTCTTTTGGGTTTTTATTTCTAATGAGGTCGACCAGTTGTCTATTTATTATTTTTTTTACTACGCATCAAGCTGCGCTGCTTGTCTTTGCTCCTGTGTGCTCGCGTACTCTCCCCTTTTCCACTTATTTTTATTTTTGATTTATTTTGTCAATTTTAAAAAAAAATACGCATCGTGCTGTGCTGTTTGTGTTTGCTTGAGTGCATTCGCACGCTCTCGCTTTCTCCACTTTACAATTTTTTTGTTATGATTTATCTATTCCTGAGAGTTTATCTTAATTTTTATTTGTTTATTTAAATGAAGTCGACCAGTTGCCTGCCCTTCCTTCCATTATCCGTCACGGAGACAAACTGAACAAAGTTCTGAGGTCGACCTTGTAAAGATAAGGATTCAGTTCTGTCTGCCGTTTACCTATGCTCCTGCCCGCACTGCCCTTCTCTCCACATTTATGTGTTTGTTTGTTTGTCTATCTAATCTTTTGGGTTTTTATTTCTAATGAGGTCGACCAGTTGTCTATTTATTATTTTTTTTACTACGCATCAAGCTGCGCTGCTTGTCTTTGCTCCTGTGTGCTCGCGCACTCTCGCCTTTTCCACTTATTTTTATTTTTGATTTATTTTTGATTTATTTTGTCAATTTTTAAAAAAAATACGCATCGTGCTGTGCTGTTTGTGTTTGCTTGAGTGCATTCGCGCGCTCTCGCTTTCTCCACTTTACAATTTTTTTGTTATTATTTATCTATTCCTGAGAGTTTATCTTATTTTTATTTGTTTATTTAAATGAAGTCGACCAGTTGCCTGCCCTTCCTTCCATTATCCGTCACCGAGACAAACTGAAAAAAGTAATGAGGTCGACCTTGTAAAGATAAGGATTCAGGTCTGTCTGCTGTTTACCTTTGCTCCTGCGCGCACTGCCCTTCTCTCCACATTTATGTGTTTGTTTGTTTGTCTATCTAATCTTTTGGGTTTTTATTTCTAATGAGGTCGACCAGTTGTCTATTTATTATTTTTTTTACTACGCATCAAGCTGCGCTGCTTGTCTTTGCTCCTGTGTGCTCGCGCACTCTCGACTTTTCCACTTATTTTTATTTTTGATTTATTTTGTCAATTTTAAAAAAAAATACGCATCGTGCTGTGCTGTTTGTGTTTGCTTGAGTGCATTCGCGCGCTCTCGCTTTCTCCACTTTACAATTTTTTTGTTATTATTTATCTATTCCTGAGAGTTTATCTTATTTTTTATTTGTTTATTTAAATGAAGTCGACCAGTTGCCTGCCCTTCCTTCCATTATCCGTCACCGAGACAAACTGAACAAAGTTCTGAGGTCGACCTTGTAAAGATAAGGATTCAGGTCTGTCTGCTGTTTACCTTTGCCCCTGCGCGCACTGCCCTTCTCTCCACATTTATGTGTTTGTTTGTTTGTCTATCTAATCTTTTGGGTTTTTATTTCTAATGAGGTCGACCAGTTGTCCATTTATTATTTTTTTTACTACGAATCAAGCTGCGCTGCTTGTCTTTGCTCCTGTGTGCTCGCGCACTCTCGCCTTTTCCACTTATTTTTTTTTGATTTATTTTTGATTTATTTTGTCAATTTAAAAAAAATACGCATTGTGCTGTGCTGTTTGTGTTTGCTTGAGTGCATTCGCGCGCTCTCGCTTTCTCCACTTTACAATTTTTCTGTTATTATTTATCTATTCCTGAGAGTTTATGTTATTTTTTATTTGTTTATTTAAATGAAGTCGACCAGTTGCCTGCCCTTCCTTCCATTATCCGTCACCGAGACAAACTGAAAAAAGTTCTGAGGTCGACCTTGTAAAGATAAGGATTCAGGTCTGTCTGCTGTTTACCTTTGCTCCTGCACGCACTGCCCTTCTCTCTACATTTATGTGTTTGTTTGTTTGTCTATCTAATCTTTTGGGTTTTTATTTCTAATGAGGTCGACCAGTTGTCTATTTATTATTTTTTTTTACTACACATCAAGCTGCGCTGCTTAACTTTGCTCCTGTGTGCTCGCGCACTCTCGCCTTTTCCACTTATTTTGATTTTTGATTTATTTTTGATTTATTTTGTCAATTTAAAAAAAAATACGCATCGTGCTGTGCTGTTTGTGTTTGCTTGAGTGCATTCGCGCGCTCTCGCTTTCTCCACTTTACAATTTTTTTGTTATTATTTATCTATTCCTGAGAGTTTATCTTATTTTTATTTGTTTATTTAAATGAAGTCGACCAGTTGCCTGCCCTTCCTTCCATTATCCGTCACCGAGACAAACTGAACAAAGTAATGAGGTCGACCTTGTAAAGATAAGGATTCAGGTCTGTCTGCTGTTTACCTTTGCTCCTGCGCGCACTGCCCTTCTCTCCACATTTATGTGTTTGTTTGTTTGTCTATCTAATCTTTTGGGTTTTTATTTCTAATGAGGTCGACCAGTTGTCTATTTATTATTTCTTTTACTACACATCAAGCTGCGCTGCTTGTCTTTGCTGCTGTGTGCTCGCGCACTCTCGCCTTTTCCACTTATTTTTTTTTGATTTATTTTTGATTTATTTTGTCAATTTAAAAAAAATACGCATCGTGCTGTGCTGTTTGTGTTTGCTTGAGTGCATTCGCGCGCTCTCGCTTTCTCCACTTTACAATTTTTTTGTTATTATTTATCTATTCCTGAGAGTTTATCTTATTTTTTATTTGTTTATTTAAATGAAGTCGACCAGTTGCCTGCCCTTCCTTCCATTATCCGTCACCGAGACAAACTGAAAAAAGTTCTGAGGTCGACCTTGTAAAGATAAGTATTCAGGTCTGTCTGCTGTTTACCTTTGCTCCTGCACGCACTGCCCTTCTCTCCACATTTATGTGTTTGTTTGTTTGTCTATCTAATCTTTTGGGTTTTTATTTCTAATGAGGTCGACCAGTTGTCTATTTATTATTTTTTTTTACTACACATCAAGCTGCGCTGCTTATCTTTGCTCCTGTGTGCTCGCGCACACTCGCCTTTTCCACTTATTTTTATTTTTGATTTATTTTTGATTTATTTTGTCAATTTAAAAAAAAATACGCATCGTGCTGTGCTGTTTGTGTTTGCTTGAGTGCATTCGCGCGCTCTCGCTTTCTCCACTTTACAATTTTTTTGTTATTATTTATCTATTCCTGAGAGTTTATCTTATTTTTTATTTGTTTATTTAAATGATGTCGACCAGTTGCCTGCCCTTCCTTCCATTATCCGTCACCGAGACAAACTGAACAAAGTTCTGAGGTCGACCTTGTAAAGATAAGTATTCAGGTCTGTCTGCTGTTTACCTTTGCTCGTGCACGCACTGCCCTTCTCTCCACATTTATGTGTTTGTTTGTTTGTCTATCTACTCTTTTGGGTTTTTATTTCTAATGAGGTCGACCAGTTGTCTATTTATTATTTTTTTACTACGCATCAAGCTGCGCTGCTTGTCTTTGCTCCTGTGTGCTCGCGTACTCTCCCCTTTTCCACTTATTTTTATTTTTGATTTATTTTGTCAATTTTAAAAAAAAATACGCATCGTGCTGTGCTGTTTGTGTTTGCTTGAGTGCATTCGCACGCTCTCGCTTTCTCCACTTTACAATTTTTTTGTTATTATTTATCTATTCCTGAGAGTTTATCTTAATTTTTATTTGTTTATTTAAATGAAGTCGACCAGTTGCCTGCCCTTCCTTCCATTATCCGTCACGGAGACAAACTGAACAAAGTTCTGAGGTCGACCTTGTAAAGATAAGGATTCAGGTCTGTCTGCCGTTTACCTTTGCTCTTGCCCGCACTGCCCTTCTCTCCACATTTATGTGTTTGTTTGTTTGTCTATCTAATCTTTTGGGTTTTTATTTCTAATGAGGTCGACCAGTTGTCTATTTATTATTTTTTTTACTACGCATCAAGCTGCGCTGCTTGTCTTTGCTCCTGTGT
The DNA here is from genome assembly GCF_023159225.1 of Perognathus longimembris pacificus. NCBI lineage: Eukaryota > Metazoa > Chordata > Mammalia > Rodentia > Heteromyidae > Perognathus > Perognathus longimembris. The sequence goes on along the minus strand of NW_025958803.1, from coordinate 3,129 downwards.
GCTCGCGCACTCTCGCCTTTTCCACTTATTTTTATTTTTGATTTATTTTTGATTTATTTTGTCAATTTAAAAAAAAATACGCATCGTGCTGTGCTGTTTGTGTTTGCTTGAGTGCATTCGCGCGCTCTCGCTTTCTCCACTTTACAATTTTTTTGTTATTATTTATCTATTCCTGAGAGTTTATCTTATTTTTATTTGTTTATTTAAATGAAGTCGACCAGTTGCCTGCCCTTCCTTCCATTATCCGTCACCGAGACAAACTGAACAAAGTAATGAGGTCGACCTTGTAAAGATAAGGATTCAGGTCTGTCTGCTGTTTACCTTTGCTCCTGCGCGCACTGCCCTTCTCTCCACATTTATGTGTTTGTTTGTTTGTCTATATAATCTTTTGGGTTTTTATTTCTAATGAGGTCGACCAGTTGTCTATTTATTATTTTTTTTACTACGCATCAAGCTGCGCTGCTTGTCTTTGCTCCTGTGTGCTCGCGCACTCTCGCCTTTTCCACTTATTTTTATTTTTGATTTATTTTGTCAATTTTAAAAAAAAATACGCATCGTGCTGTGCTGTTTGTGTTTGCTTGAGTGCATTCGCGCGCTCTCGCTTTCTCCACTTTACAATTTTTTTGTTATTATTTATCTATTCCTGAGAGTTTATCTTATTTTTTATTTGTTTATTTAAATGAAGTCGACCAGTTGCCTGCCCTTCCTTCCATTATCCGTCACCGAGACAAACTGAACAAAGTTCTGAGGTCGACCTTGTAAAGATAAGGATTCAGGTCTGTCTGCTGTTTACCTTTGCTCCTGCGCGCACTGCCCTTCTCTCCACATTTATGTGTTTGTTTGTTTGTCTATCTAATCTTTTGGGTTTTTATTTCTAATGAGGTCGACCAGTTGTCCATTTATTATTTTTTTTACTACGAATCAAGCTGCGCTGCTTGTCTTTGCTCCTGTGTGCTCGCGCACTCTCGCCTTTCCACTTATTTTTTTTTTATTTATTTTTGATTTATTTTGTCAATTTAAAAAAAAATACGCATCGTGCTGTGCTGTTTGTGTTTGCTTGAGTGCATTCGCGCGCTCTCGCTTTCTCCACTTTACAATTTTTCTGTTATTATTTATCTATTCCTGAGAGTTTATCTTATTTTTTATTTGTTTATTTAAATGAAGTCGACCAGTTGCCTGCCCTTCCTTCCATTATCCGTCACCGAGACAAAATGAACAAAGTTCTGAGGTCGACCTTGTAAAGATAAGGATTCAGGTCTGTCTGCTGCTAACCTTTGCTCCTGCGCCCACTGCCCTTCTCTCCACATTTATGTGTTTGTTTGTTTGTCTATCTAATCTTTTGGGTTTTTATTTCTAATGAGGTCGACCAGTTGTCTATTTATTATTTTTTTTACTACGCATCAAGCTGTGCTGCTTGTCTTTGCTCCTGTGTGCTCGCGCACTCTCGCCTTTTCCACTTATTTTTATTTTTGATTTATTTTTGATTTATTTTGTCAATTTAAAAAAAATACGCATCTTGCTGTGCTGTTTGTGTTTGCTTGAGTGCATTCGCGCGCTCTCGCTTTCTCCACTTTACAATTTTTTTGTTATTATTTATCTATTCCTGAGAGTTTATCTTATTTTTTATTTGTTTATTTAAATGAAGTCGACCAGTTGCCTGCCCTTCCTTCCATTATCCGTCACCGAGACAAACTGAACAAAGTTCTGAGGTCGACCTTGTAAAGATAAGGATTCAGGTCTGTCTGCTCTTTACCTTTGCTCCTCTGCGCACTGCCCTTCTCTCCACATTTATGTGTTTGTTTGTTTGTCTATCTAATCTTTTGGGTTTTTATTTCTAATGAGGTCGACCAGTTGTCTATTTATTATTTTTTTTTACTACGCATCAAGCTGCGCTGCTTGTCTTTGCTCCTGTGTGCTCACGCACTCTCGCCTTTTCCACTTATTTTTATTTTTGATTTATTTTTGATTTATTTTGTCAATTTTAAAAAAAATACGCATCGTGCTGTGCTCTTTGTGTTTGCTTGAGTGCATTCGCGCGCTCTCGCTTTCTCCACTTTACAATTTTTTTGTTATTATTTATCTATTCCTGAGAGTTTATCTTATTTTTTATTTGTTTATTTAAATGAAGTCGACCAGTTGCCTGCCCTTCCTTCCATTATCCGTCACCGAGACAAACTGAACAAAGTTCTGAGGTCGACCTTGTAAAGATAAGGATTCAGGTCTGTCTGCTGCTAACCTTTGCTCCTGCGCCCACTGCCCTTCTCTCCACATTTATGTGTTTGTTTGTTTGTCTATCTAATCTTTTGGGTTTTTATTTCTAATGAGGTCGACCAGTTGTCTATTTATTATTTTTTTTACTACGCATCAAGCTGTGCTGCTTGTCTTTGCTCCTGTGTGCTCGCGCACTCTCGCCTTTTCCACTTATTTTTATTTTTGATTTATTTTTGATTTATTTTGTCAATTTAAAAAAAATACGCATCTTGCTGTGCTGTTTGTGTTTGCTTGAGTGCATTCGCGCGCTCTCGCTTTCTCCACTTTACAATTTTTTTGTTATTATTTATCTATTCCTGAGAGTTTATCTTATTTTTTATTTGTTTATTTAAATGAAGTCGACCAGTTGCCTGCCCTTCCTTCCATTATCCGTCACCGAGACAAACTGAACAAAGTAATGAGGTCGACCTTGTAAAGATAAGGATTCAGGTCTGTCTGCTGTTTACCTTTGTTCCTGCGCGCACTGCCCTTCTCTCCACATTTATGTGTTTGTTTGTTTGTCTATCTAATCTTTTGGGTTTTTATTTCTAATGAGGTCGACCAGTTGTCTATTTATTATTTTTTTTACTACGCATCAAGCTGCGCTGCTTGTCTTTGCTCCTGTGTGCTCGCGCACTCTCGCCTTTTCCACTTATTTTTATTTTTGATTTATTTTGTCAATTTTAAAAAAAAATACGCATCGTGCTGTGCTGTTTGTGTTTGCTTGAGTGCATTCGCGCGCTCTCGCTTTCTCCACTTTACAATTTTTTTGTTATTATTTATCTATTCCTGAGAGTTTATCTTATTTTTTATTTGTTTATTTAAATGAAGTCGACCAGTTGCCTGCCCTTCCTTCCATTATCCGTCACCGAGACAAAC
>NW_025958802.1:0-30119 GCF_023159225.1 Perognathus longimembris pacificus | reverse complement strand
ACCACAATCCAGATTCTTTTGGGGAGTTACCAGTACAGTAACCATACCAGGAAGTACTTAATTTATTAAGCTACTGCTTTTCTTAATCTCAGTGGAGATATTTACTGATAAACAGCTACCTACGCAGCATGTTCATGTCGTTCCTAAATGAGCTTTTATCTCTCTCCCCTCACCACAAATCAGATTCTTCTGAGGAGTTCCCAGTACATTATCCTTTCCCCTGTGTAATTACCTTAACAAGCTCTAGCTGTTTTTATTCTCAGAACGTTTACTCCCTGATATACAGCTGCCTACCCCCTTCGTAAGTGCATGTCCTAAATGAGCTTTTTCTCTGTTCCCTCACCACAATCCAGATTCTTTTGGGGAGTTACCAGTACAGTAACCATACCAGGAAGTACTTAATTTATTAAGCTACTGCTTTTCTTAATCTCAGTGGAGATATTTACTGATAAACAGCTACCTACGCAGCATGTTCATGTCGTTCCTAAATGAGCTTTTATCTCTCTCCCCTCACCACAAATCAGATTCTTCTGAGGAGTTCCCAGTACATTATCCTTTCCCCTGTGTAATTACCTTAACAAGCTCCAGCTGTTTTTATTCTCAGAAGGTTTACTCCCTGATATACAGCTGCCTACCCCCTTCGTAAGTGCAGGTCCTAAATGAGCTTTTTTCTCTGTTCCCTCACCACAATCCAGATTCTTTTGGGGAGTTACCAGTACAGTAACCATACCAGGAAGTACTTAATTTATTAAGCTACTGCTTTTCTTAATCTCAGTGGAGATATTTACTGATAAACAGCTACCTACGCAGCATGTTCATGTCGTTCCTAAATGAGCTTTTATCTCTCTCCCATCACCACAAATCAGATTCTTCTGAGGAGTGCCCAGTACATTATCCTTTCCCCTGTGTAATTACCTTAACAAGCTCCAGCTGTTTTTATTCTCAGAAGTTTTACTCCCTGATATACAGCTGCCTACCCCCTTCGTAAGTGCAGGTCTTAAATGAGCTTTTTTCTCTGTTCCCTCACCACAATCCAGATTCTTTTGGGGAGTTACCAGTACAGTAACCATACCAGGAAGTACTTAATTTATTAAGCTACTGCTTTTCTTAATCGCAGTGGAGATATTTACTGATAAACAGCTACCTAAGAAGCATGTTCATGTCGTTCCTAAATGAGCTTTTATCTCTCTCCCATCACCACAAATCAGATTCTTCTGAGGAGTGCCCAGTACATTATCCTTTCCCCTGTGTAATTACCTTAACAAGCTCCAGCTGTTTTTATTCTCAGAAGGTTTACTCCCTGATATACAGCTGCCTACCCCCTTCGTAAGTGCAGGTCCTAAATGAGCTTTTTTCTCTGTTCCCTCACCACAATCCAGATTCTTTGGGGAGTTACCAGTACAGTAACCATACCAGGAAGTACTTAATTTATTAAGCTACTGCTTTTCTTAATCTCAGTGGAGATATTTACTGATAAACAGCTACCTACGCAGCATGTTCATGTCGTTCCTAAATGAGCTTTTATCTCTCTCCCCTCACCACAAATCAGATTCTTCTGAGGAGTTCCCAGTACATTATCCTTTCCCCTGTGTAATTACCTTAACAAGCTCCAGCTGTTTTTATTCTCAGAACGTTAACTCAATGATATACAGCTGCCTACCCCATTCGTAAGTGCAGGTCCTAAATGAGCTTTTTTCTCTGTTCCCTCACCACAATCCAGATTCTTTTGGGGAGTTACCAGTACAGTAACCATACCAGGAAGTACTTAATTTATTAAGCTACTGCTTTTCTTAATCTCAGTGGAGATATTTACTGATAAACAGCTACCTACGCAGCATGTTCATGTCGTTCTTATATGAGCTTTTATCTCTCTCCCCTCACCACAAATCAGATTCTTCTGAGGAGTTCCCAGTACATTATCCTTTCCCCTGTGTAATTACCTTAACAAGCTCCAGCTCTTTTTATTCTCAGAAGGTTTACTCCCTGATATACAGCTGCCTACCCGCTTCCTAAGTTCAGGTCCTGAATGAGCTTTTTTCTCTGTTCCCTCACCACAATCCAGATTCTTTTGGGGAGTTACCAGTACAGTAACCATACCAGGAAGTACTTAATTTGTTAAGCTACTGCTTTTCTTAATCTCAGTGGAGATATTTACTGATAAACAGCTACCTACGCAGCATGTTCATGTCGTTCCTAAATGAGCTTTTATCTCTCTCCCCTCACCACAAATCAGATTCTTCTGAGGAGTTCCCAGTACTTTATCCTTTCCCCTGTGTAATTACCTTAACAAGCTCCAGCTGTTTTTATTCTCTGAAGGTTTACTCCCTGATATACAGCTGCCTACCCCCTTCGTAAGTGCAGGTCCTGAATGAGCTTTTTTCTCTGTTCCCTCACCACAATCCAGATTCTTTTGGGGAGTTACCAGTACAGTAACCATACCAGGAAGTACTTAATTTATTAAGCTACTGCTTTTCTTAATCTCAGTGGAGATATTTACTGATAAACAGCTACCTACGCAGCATGTTCATGTCGTTCCTAAATGAGCTTTTATCTCTCTCCCCTCACCACAAATCAGATTCTTCTGAGGAGTTCCCAGTACATTATCCTTTCCCCTGTGTAATTACCTTAACAAGCTCCAGCTGTTTTTATTCTCAGAAGGTTTACTCCCTGATATACAGCTGCCTACCCCCTTCGTAAGTGCAGGTCCTGAATGAGCTTTTTTCTCTGTTCCCTCACCAAAATCCAGATTCTTTTGGGGAGTTACCAGTACAGTAACCATACCAGGAAGTACTTAATTTATTAAGCTACTGCTTTTCTTAATCTCAGTGGAGATATTTACTGATAAACAGCTACCTACGCAGCATGTTCATGTTGTTCTTATATGAGCTTTTATCTCTCTCCCCTCACCACAAATCAGATTCTTCTGAGGAGTTCCCAGTACATTATCCTTTCCCCTGTGTAATTACCTTAACAAGCTCCAGCTCTTTTTATTCTCAGAAGGTTTACTCCCTGATATACAGCTGCCTACCCCCTTCGTAAGTGCAGGTCCTAAATGAGCTTTTTTCTCTGTTCCCTCACCACAATCCAGATTCTTCTGGGGATTTACCTGTACAGTAACCATACCAGGAAGTACATAATTTATTAAGCTACTGCTTTTCTTAATCTCAGTGGACATATTTACTGATAAACAGCTAGCTACCTACGCAGCATGTTCATGTCGTTCCTAAATGAGCTTTTTTCTCTCTCCCCTCACCACAAATCAGATTCTTCTGAGGAGTTCCCAGTACATTAACTTTTCCCCTGTGTAATTACCTTAACAAGCTCCAGCTGTTTTTATTCTCAGAAGGTTTACTCCCTGATATACAGCTGCCTACCCCCTTCGTAAGTGCAGGTCCTAAATGAGCTTTTTTCTCTGTTCCCTCACCACAATCCAGATTCTTTTGGGGAGTTACCAGTACAGTAACCATACCAGGAAGTACTTAATTTATTAAGCTACTGCTTTTCTTAATCTCAGTGGAGATATTTACTGATAAACAGCTACCTACGCAGCATGTTCATGTCGTTCCTAAATGAGCTTTTATCTCTCTCCCCTCACCACAAATCAGATTCTTCTGAGGAGTTCCCAGTACATTATCCTTTCCCCTGTGTAATTACCACAACAAGCTCCAGCTGTTTTTATTCTCAGAACGTTAACTCCCTGATATACAGCTGCCTACCCCCTTCGTAAGTGCAGGTCTTAAATGAGCTTTTTTCTCTGTTCCCTCACCACAATCCAGATTCTTTTGGGGAGTTACCAGTACAGTAACCATACCAGGAAGTACTTAATTTATTAAGCTACTGCTTTTCTTAATCTCAGTGGAGATATTTACTGATAAACAGCTACCTACGCAGCATGTTCATGTCGTTCTTATATGAGCTTATATCTCTCTCTCCTCACCACAAATCAGATTCTTCTGAGGAGTTCCCAGTACATTATCCTTTCCCTGTGTAATTACCTTAACAAGCTCCAGCTCTTTTTATTCTCAGAAGGTTTACTCCCTGATATACAGCTGCCTACCCCCTTCCTAAGTTCAGGTCCTGAATGAGCTTTTTTCTCTGTTCCCTCACCACAATCCAGATTCTTTTGGGGAGTTACCAGTACAGTAACCATACCAGGAAGTACTGAATTTATTAAGCTACTGCTTTTCTTAATCTCAGTGGAGATATTTACTGATAAACAGCTACCTACGCAGCATGTTCATGTCGTTCCTAAATGAGCTTTTATCTCTCTCCCCTCACCACAAATCAGATTCTTCTGAGGAGTTCCCAGTACATTATCCTTTCCCCTGTGTAATTACCTTAACAAGCTCCAGCTGTTTTTATTCTCAGAAGGTTTACTCCCTGATATACAGCTGCCTACCCCCTTGGTAAGTGCAGGTCCTGAATGAGCTTTTTTCTCTGTTCCCTCACCACAATCCAGATTCTTTTGGGGAGTTACCAGTACAGTAACCATACCAGGAAGTACTTAATTTATTAAGCTACTGCTTTTCTTAATCTCAGTGGAGATATTTACTGATAAACAGCTACCTACGCAGCATGTTCATGTCGTTCATAAATGAGCTTTTATCTCTCTCCCCTCACCACAAATCAGATTCTTCTGAGGAGTTCCCAGTACATTATCCTTTCCCCTGTGTAATTACCTTAACAAGCTCCAGCTGTTTTTATTCTCAGAAGGTTTACTCCCTGATATACAGCTGCCTACCCCCTTGGTAAGTGCAGGTCCTGAATGAGCTTTTTTCTCTGTTCCCTCACCACAATCCAGATTCTTTTGGGGAGTTACCAGTACAGTAACCATACCAGGAAGTACTTAATTTATTAAGCTCCTGCTTTTCTTAATCTCAGTGGAGATATTTACTGATAAACAGCTACCTACGCAGCATGTTCATGTCGTTCCTAAATGAGCTTTTATCTCTCTCCCCTCACCACAAATCAGATTCTTCTGAGGAGTTCCCAGTACATTATCCTTTCCCCTGTGTAATTAGCTTAACAAGCTCCAGCTGTTTTTATTCTCAGAAGGTGTACTCCCTGATATACAGCTGCCTACCCCCTTCGTAAGTGCAGGTCCTAAATGAGCTTTTTTCTCTGTTCCCTCACCACAATACAGATTCTTTTGGGGAGTTACCAGTACAGTAACCATACCAGGAAGTACTTAATTTATTAAGCTACTGCTTTTCTTAATCTCAGTGGAGATATTTACTGATAAACAGCTACCTACGCAGCATGTACATGTCGTTCCTAAATGAGCTTTTATCTCTCTCCCCTCACCACAAATCAGATTCTTCTGAGGAGTTCCCAGTACATTATCCTTTCCCCTGTGTAATTACCTTAACAAGCTCCAGCTGTTTTTATTCTCAGAAGGTTTACTCCCTGATATACAGCCGCCTACCCCCTTCGTAAGTGCAGGTCCTAAATGAGCTTTTTTCTCTGTTCCCTCACCACAATCCAGATTCTTTTGGGGAGTTACCAGTACAGTGACCATACCAGGAAGTACTTAATTTATTAAGCTACTGCTTTTCTTAATCTCAGTGGAGATATTTACTGATAAACAGCTACCTTCGCAGCACGTTCATGTCGTTCCTAAATGAGCTTTTATCTCTCTCCCCTCACCACAAATCAGATTCTTCTGAGGAGTTCCCAGTACATTATCCTTTCCCCTGTGTAATTACCTTAACAAGCTCCAGCTGTTTTTATTCTCAGAAGGTTTACTCCCTGATATACAGCTGCCTACCCCCTTCGTAAGTGCAGGTCCTAAATGAGCTTTTTTCTGTGTTCCCTCACCACAATCCAGATTCTTTTGGGGAGTTACCAGTACAGTAACCATACCAGGAAGTACTTAATTTATTAAGCTACTGCTTTTCTTAATCTCAGTGGAGATATTTACTGATAAACAGCTACCTACGCAGCATGTTCATGTCGTTCCTAAATGAGCTTTTATCTCTCTCCCCTCACCAAAATTCAGATTCTTCTGAGGAGTTCCCAGTACATTATCCTTTCCCCTGTGTAATTACCTTAACAAGCTCCAGCTGTTTTTATTCTCAGAAGGTTTACTCCCTGATATACAGCTGCCTAGCCCCTTCGTAAGTGCAGGTCCTAAATGAGCTTTTTTCTCTGTTCCCGCACCACAATCCAGATTCTTTTGGGGAGTTACCAGTACAGTAACCACACCAGGAAGTACTTAATTTATTAAGCTACTGCTTTTCTTAATCTCAGTGGAGATATATACTGATAAACAGCTACCTACGCAGCATGTTCATGTCGTTCCTAAATGAGCTTTTATCTCTCTCCCCTCACCACAAATCAGATTCTTCTGAGGAGTTCCCAGTACATTATCCTTTCCCCTGTGTAATTACCTTAACAAGCTCCAGCTGTTTTTATTCTCAGAAGGTTTACTCCCTGATATACAGCTGCCTACCCCCTTCGTAAGTGCAGGTCCTAAATGAGCTTTTTTCTCTGTTCCCTCACCACAATCCAGATTCTTTTGGGGAGTTACCAGTACAGTAACCATACCAGGAAGTACTTAATTTATTAAGCTACTGCTTTTCTTAATCTCAGTGGAGATATTTACTGATAAACAGCTACCTACGCAGCATGTTCATGTCGTTCCTAAATGAGCTTTTATCTCTCTCCCCTCACCACAAATCAGATTCTTCTGAGGAGTTCCCAGTACATTATCCTTTCCCCTGTGTAATTACCTTAACAAGCTCCAGCTGTTTTTATTCTCAGAAGGTTTACTCCCTGATATACCGCTGCCTACCCCCTTTGTAAGTGCAGGTCCTAAATGAGCTTTTTTCTCTGTTCCCCCACCACAATCCAGATTCTTCTGGGGAGTTACCAGTACAGTAACCATACCAGGAAGTACTTAATTTACTAAGCTACTGCTTTTCTTAATCTCAGTGGAGATATTTACTGATAAACAGATACCTACGCAGCATGTTCATGTCGTTCCTAAATGAGCTTTTATCTCTCTCCCCTCACCACAAATCAGATTCTTCGGAGGAGTTCCCAGTACATTATCCTTTCCCCTGTGTAATTACCTTAACAAGCTCCAGCTGTTTTTATTCTCAGAAGGTTCACTCCCTGATAGACAGCTGCCTACCCCATTCGTAAGTGCAAGTCCTAAATGAGCTTTTTTCTCTGTTCCCTCACCACAATCCAGATTCTTTTGGGGAGTTACCAGTACAGTAACCATACCAGGAAGTACTTAATTTATTAAGCTACTGCTTTTCTTAATCTCATTGGAGATATTTACTGATAAACAGCTACCTACGCAGCATGTTCATGTCGTTGTTAAATGAGCTTTTATCTCTCCCCCTTCACCACAAATCAGATTCTTCTGAGGAGTTTCCAGCACATTATCCTTTCCCCTGGTAATTACGTTAACAAGCTCCAGCTGTTTTTATTCTCAGAAGGTTTACTCCCTGATATACAGCTGCCTGCCCCCTTCGTAAGTGCAGGTCCTAAATGAGCTTTTTTCTCTGTTCCCTCACCACAATCTAGATTCTTATGGGGAGTTACCAGTACAGGAACCATACCAGGAAGAATTTAATTTATTAAGCTACTGCTTTTCTTAATCTCAGTGCAGATATTTACTGATAAACAGCTACCTACGCAGCATGTTCATGTCGTTCCTAAATGAGCTTTTATCTCTCTCCCCTCACCACAAATCAGATTCTTCTGAGGAGTTCCCAGAACATTATCCTTTCTCCTGTGTAATTACCTTAACAAGCTCCAGCTGTTTTTGTTCTCAAAAGGTTTACTCCCTGATATACAGCTGCCTATCCCCTTCGTAAGTGCAGGTCCTAAATGAGCTTTTTTCTATGTTCCCTCACCACAATCCAGATTCTTTTGGGGAGTTACCAGTACACTAACCATACCTGGAAGTACTTTATTTATTAAGCTACTGCTTTTCTTAATCTCAGTGGAGATATTTACTGATAAACAGCTACCTACGCAGCATGTTCATGTCGTTCCTAAATGAGCTTTTATCTCTCTCCCCTCACCACAAATCAGATTCTTCTGAGGAGTTCCCAGTACATTATCCTTTCCCCTGAGTAATTACCTTAACAAGCTCCAGCTGTTTTTATTCTCAGAAGGTTTACTCCCTGATATACAGCTGCCTACCCCCTTCGTAAGTGCAGGTCCTAAATGAGCTTTTTTCTCTGTTCCCTCACCACAATCCAGATTCTTTTGGGGAGTTACCAGTACAGTAACCATACCAGGAAGTACTTAATTTATTAAGCTACTGCTTTTCTTAATCTCAGTGGAGATATTTACTCATAAACAGCTACCTACGCAGCATGTTCATGTCGTTCCTAAATGAGCGTTTATCTCTCTCCCCTCACCACAAATCAGATTCTTCTGAGGAGTTCCCAGGACATTTTCCTTTCCCCTGTGTAATTACCTTACAAAGCTCCAGCTGTTTTTATTCCCAGAAGGTATACTCCCTGATATACACCTGCCTAGCCCCTTCGTAAGTGCAGGTCCTAAATGAGCTTTTTTCTCTGTTCCCTCACCAAAATTCAGATTCTTTTGGGGAGTTACCAGTACAGTAACCATACCAGGAAGTACTTAATTTATTAAGCTACTGCTTTTCTTAATCTCAGTGGAGATATTTACTGATAAACAGCTACCTACGCAGCATGTTCATGTCGTACCTAAATGAGCTTTTATCTCTCTCCCCTCACCACAAATCAGATTCTTCTGATGAGTTCCCACTACATTATCCTTTCCCCTGTGTAATTACTATAACGAGCTCCAGCTGTTTTTATTCTCAGTAGGTTTACTCCCTGATATACACCTGCCCACCCCCTTCGTAAGTGCAGGTCCTAAATGAGCTTTTTTCTTTGTTCCCTCACCAAAATCCAGATTCTTTTGGGGAGTTACCAGTACAGTAACTGTACCAGGAAGTACTTAATTTATTAAGATACTGCTTTTCTTAATCTCAGTGGAGATATTTACTGATAAACAGCTACCTACGCAGCATGTTCATGTCGTTCCTAAATGAGCTTTTATCTCTCTACCCTCACCACAAATCAGATTCTTCTGAGGAGTTCCCAGTACATTTTCCTTTCCCCTGTGTAATTACCTTAACAAGCTCCAGCTGTTTTTATTCCCAGAATGTATACTCCCTGATATACAGCTGCCTACCCCCTTCGTAAGTGCAGGTCATAAATGAGCTTTTTTCTCTGTTCCCTCACCACAATCCAGATTCTTTTGGGGAGTTACCAGTACAGAAACCATACCAGGAAGTATTTAATTTATTAAGCTACTGCTTTTCTTAATCTCAGTGGAGATATTTACTGATAAACAGCTACCTACGCAGTATGTTCATGTCGTTCCTAAATGAGCTTTTATCTCTCTCCGCTCACCACAAATCAGATTCTTCTGAGGATTTCTCAGTACATTATCCTTTCCCTTGTGTAATTACCTTAACAAGCTCCAGCTGTTTTTATTTTCAGAAGGTTTACTCCCTGATATACAGCTGCCTATCCCCTTCGTAAGTGCAGATCCTAAATGAGCTTTTTTCTCTGTTCCCTCACCACAATCCAGATTCTTTTGGGGAGTTACCAGTACAGTAACCATACCAGGAAGTAATTAATTTATTAAGCTACTGCTTTTCTTAATCTCAGTGGAGATATTTACTGATAAACAGCTACGTACGCAGCATGTTCATGTCGTTCCTAAATGAGCTTTTATCTCTCTCCCCTCACCACAAATCAGATTGTTCTGAGGAGTTCCCAGTACATTATCCTTTCCCCTGTGTAATTACCTTAACAAGCTCCAGCTGTTTTTATTCTCAGAAGGTTTACTCCCTGATATACAGCTGCCTACCCCCTTCGTAAGTGCAGGTCCTAAATGAGCTTTTTTCTCTGTTCCCTCACCACAATCCAGATTCTTTTGGGGAGTTACCAGTACAGTAACCATACCAGGAAGTACTTAATTTATTAAGCTACTGCTTTTCTTAATCTCAGTGGAGATATTTACTGATAAACAGCTACCTCCGCAGCATGTTCATGTCGTTCCTAAATGAGCTTTTATCTCTCTCCCCTCACCACAAATCAGATTCTTCTGGGGAGTTCCCAGTACATTATCCTTTCCCCTGTGTAAGTACCTTAACAAGCTCCAGCTGTTTTTATTCTCAGAAGGTTTACTCCCTGATATACAGCTGCCGACCCCCTTCGTAAGTGCAGGTCCTAATTGAGCTTTTTTCTCTGTTCCCTCACCACAATCCAGATTCTTTTGGGGAGTTTCCAGTACAGAAACCATACCAGGAAGTACTTAATTTATTAAGGTACTGCTTTTCTTAATCTCAGTGGAGATATTTACTGATAAACAGCTACCTACGCAGCATGTTCATGTCATTCCTAAATGAGCTTTTATCTCTCTCCGCTCACCACAAATCAGATTCTGCTGAGGAGTTCCCAGTACATTACCCTTTCCCCTGTGTAATTACCTTAACAAGCTCCAGCTGTTTTTATTCTCAGAAGGTTTAATCCCTGATATACAGCTGCCTACCCCCCTCGTAAGTGCAGGTCCTAAAGGAGCTTTTTTCTCTGTTCCCTCACCACAATCCAGATTCTTTTGGGGAGTTACCAGTACAGTAACCATACCAGGAAGTACTTAATTTCTTAAGCTACTCCTTTTCTTAATCTCAGAGGAGATATTTACTGATAAACAGCTACCTACGCAGCATGTTCATGTCGTTCCTAAATGAGCTATTATCTCTCTCCCCTCACCACAAATCAGATTCTTCTGAGGAGTTCCCAGTACATTATCCTTTCCCCTGTGTAATTACCTTAACAAGCTCTAGCTGTTTTTATTCTCAGAAGGTTTACTCCCTGATATACAGCTGCCTACCCCCTTCGCAAGTGCAGGTCCTAAATGAGCTTTTTTCTCTGTTCCCTCACTACAATAAAGATTTTTTGGGGAGTTACCAGTACGGTAACCATACCAGGAAGTACTTAATTTATTAAGCTACTGCTTTTCTTAATCTCATTGGAGATATTTACAGATAAACAACTATGTATGCAGCATGATCATGTCGTTCCTAAATGAGCTTTTATCTCTTTCCCCTCACCACAAATAAGATTCTTCTGAGGAGTTCCCAGTACATTAGCCTTTCCCCTGTGTAATTACCTTAACAAGCTCCAGCTGTTTTTATTCTCAGAAGGTTTACTCCCTGATATACAGCTGCCTACCCCCTTCGTAAGTGCAGGTCCTAAATGAGCTTTTTTCTCTGTTCACTCACCGCAATTCAGATTCTTTTGGGGAGTTACCAGTACAGTAACCATACCAGGAAGTACTTAATTCATTAAGCTACTGTTTTTCTTAATCTCAGTGGAGATATTTACTGATAAACAGCTACCTACGCAGCATGTTCATGTCGTTCCTAAATGAGATTTTATCTCTCTCCCCTCACCACAAATCAGATTCTTCTGAGGATTTCCCAGTACATTATCCTTTCCCCTGTGTAATTACATTAACAAGCTCCAGCTGTTTTTATTCTCAGTAGGTTTACTCCCTGATATACAGCTGCCTACCCCCTTCGAAAGTGCAGTTCCTAAATGAGCTTTTTTCTCTGTTCCCTCACCACAATCCAGATTCTTTTGGGGAGTTACCAGTACAGTATCCATACCAGGAAGTACTTAATTTATTAAGCTACTGCTTTTCTTAATCTCAGTGGAGATATTTACTGATAAACAGCTACCTACGCAGCATGTTCATGTCGTTGTTAAATGAGCTTTTATCTCTCCCCCTTCACCACAAATCAGATTCTTCTGAGGAGTTTCCAGCACATTATCCTTTCCCCTGGTAATTACGTTAACAAGCTCCAGCTGTTTTTATTCTCAGAAGGTTTACTCCCTGATATACAGCTGCCTGCCCCCTTCGTAAGTGCAGGTCCTAAATGAGCTTTTTTCTCTGTTCCCTCACCACAATCTAGATTCTTATGGGGAGTTACCAGTACAGGAACCATACCAGGAAGAATTTAATTTATTAAGCTACTGCTTTTCTTAATCTCAGTGCAGATATTTACTGATAAACAGCTACCTACGCAGCATGTTCATGTCGTTCCTAAATGAGCTTTTATCTCTCTCCCCTCACCACAAATCAGATTCTTCTGAGGAGTTCCCAGAACATTATCCTTTCTCCTGTGTAATTACCTTAACAAGCTCCAGCTGTTTTTGTTCTCAAAAGGTTTACTCCCTGATATACAGCTGCCTATCCCCTTCGTAAGTGCAGGTCCTAAATGAGCTTTTTTCTATGTTCCCTCACCACAATCCAGATTCTTTTGGGGAGTTACCAGTACACTAACCATACCTGGAAGTACTTTATTTATTAAGCTACTGCTTTTCTTAATCTCAGTGGAGATATTTACTGATAAACAGCTACCTACGCAGCATGTTCATGTCGTTCCTAAATGAGCTTTTATCTCTCTCCCCTCACCACAAATCAGATTCTTCTGAGGAGTTCCCAGTACATTATCCTTTCCCCTGAGTAATTACCTTAACAAGCTCCAGCTGTTTTTATTCTCAGAAGGTTTACTCCCTGATATACAGCTGCCTACCCCCTTCGTAAGTGCAGGTCCTAAATGAGCTTTTTTCTCTGTTCCCTCACCACAATCCAGATTCTTTTGGGGAGTTACCAGTACAGTAACCATACCAGGAAGTACTTAATTTATTAAGCTACTGCTTTTCTTAATCTCAGTGGAGATATTTACTCATAAACAGCTACCTACGCAGCATGTTCATGTCGTTCCTAAATGAGCGTTTATCTCTCTCCCCTCACCACAAATCAGATTCTTCTGAGGAGTTCCCAGGACATTTTCCTTTCCCCTGTGTAATTACCTTACAAAGCTCCAGCTGTTTTTATTCCCAGAAGGTATACTCCCTGATATACACCTGCCTAGCCCCTTCGTAAGTGCAGGTCCTAAATGAGCTTTTTTCTCTGTTCCCTCACCAAAATTCAGATTCTTTTGGGGAGTTACCAGTACAGTAACCATACCAGGAAGTACTTAATTTATTAAGCTACTGCTTTTCTTAATCTCAGTGGAGATATTTACTGATAAACAGCTACCTACGCAGCATGTTCATGTCGTACCTAAATGAGCTTTTATCTCTCTCCCCTCACCACAAATCAGATTCTTCTGATGAGTTCCCACTACATTATCCTTTCCCCTGTGTAATTACTATAACGAGCTCCAGCTGTTTTTATTCTCAGTAGGTTTACTCCCTGATATACACCTGCCCACCCCCTTCGTAAGTGCAGGTCCTAAATGAGCTTTTTTCTTTGTTCCCTCACCAAAATCCAGATTCTTTTGGGGAGTTACCAGTACAGTAACTGTACCAGGAAGTACTTAATTTATTAAGATACTGCTTTTCTTAATCTCAGTGGAGATATTTACTGATAAACAGCTACCTACGCAGCATGTTCATGTCGTTCCTAAATGAGCTTTTATCTCTCTACCCTCACCACAAATCAGATTCTTCTGAGGAGTTCCCAGTACATTTTCCTTTCCCCTGTGTAATTACCTTAACAAGCTCCAGCTGTTTTTATTCCCAGAATGTATACTCCCTGATATACAGCTGCCTACCCCCTTCGTAAGTGCAGGTCATAAATGAGCTTTTTTCTCTGTTCCCTCACCACAATCCAGATTCTTTTGGGGAGTTACCAGTACAGAAACCATACCAGGAAGTATTTAATTTATTAAGCTACTGCTTTTCTTAATCTCAGTGGAGATATTTACTGATAAACAGCTACCTACGCAGTATGTTCATGTCGTTCCTAAATGAGCTTTTATCTCTCTCCGCTCACCACAAATCAGATTCTTCTGAGGATTTCTCAGTACATTATCCTTTCCCTTGTGTAATTACCTTAACAAGCTCCAGCTGTTTTTATTTTCAGAAGGTTTACTCCCTGATATACAGCTGCCTATCCCCTTCGTAAGTGCAGATCCTAAATGAGCTTTTTTCTCTGTTCCCTCACCACAATCCAGATTCTTTTGGGGAGTTACCAGTACAGTAACCATACCAGGAAGTAATTAATTTATTAAGCTACTGCTTTTCTTAATCTCAGTGGAGATATTTACTGATAAACAGCTACGTACGCAGCATGTTCATGTCGTTCCTAAATGAGCTTTTATCTCTCTCCCCTCACCACAAATCAGATTGTTCTGAGGAGTTCCCAGTACATTATCCTTTCCCCTGTGTAATTACCTTAACAAGCTCCAGCTGTTTTTATTCTCAGAAGGTTTACTCCCTGATATACAGCTGCCTACCCCCTTCGTAAGTGCAGGTCCTAAATGAGCTTTTTTCTCTGTTCCCTCACCACAATCCAGATTCTTTAGGGGAGTTACCAGTATAGTAACCATACCAGGAAGTACTTAATTTATTAAGCTACTGCTTTTCTTAATCTCAGTGGAGATATTTACTGATAAACAGCTACCTACGCAGCATGTTCTGTCGTTCCTAAATGAGCTTTTATCTCTCTCCCCTCACCACAAATCAGATTCTTCTGAGGATTTCCCAGTACATTATCCTTTCCCCTGTGTAATTACATTAACAAGCTCCAGCTGTTTTTATGCTCAGAAGGTTTACTCCCTGATATACAGCTGCCTACCCCCTTGGTAAGTGCAGGTCCTAAATGAGCTTTTTTCTCTGTTCCCTCACCACAATCCAGATTCTTTTGGGGAGTTACCAGTACAGTAACCATACCAGGTAGTACTTAATTTATTAAGCTACTGCTTTTCTTAATCTCAGTGGAGATATTTACTGATAAACAGCTACCTACGCAGCATGTTCATGTCGTTCCTAAATGAGCTTTTATCTCACTCTCCCCTCACCACAAATCAGATTCTTCTGAGGAGTTCCCAGTACATTATCCTTTCCCCTGTGTAATTACATTAACAAGCTCCAGCTATTTTTATTCTCAGAAGCTTTCCTCCCTGATATACAGCTGCCGACCCCCTTCGTAAGTTCAGGTCCTAAATGAGCTTTATTCTCTGTTCCCTCACCACAATCCCGATTCTTTTGGGGAGTTACCAGTACAGTAACCATACCAGGAAGGGCTTAATTTATTAAGCTACTGCTTTTCTTAATCTCAGTGGAGATATTTACTGTTAAACAGCTACCTACGCAGCATGTTCATGTCGTTCCTAAATGAGCTTTTATCTCTCTCCCCTCACCACCAATCAGATTCTTCTGAGGATTTCCCAGTACATTATCCTTTCCCCTCTGTAATTACCTTAACAAGCTCCAGCTGTTTTTATTCTCAGAAGGTTTACTCCCTGATATACAGCTGCCTACCCCCTTCGTAAGTGCAGGTCCTAAATGAGCTTTTTTCTCTGTTCCCTAACCACAATCCAGATTCTTGTGGGGAGTTACCAGTACAGTAACCATACCAGGAAGTACTTAATTTATTAAGCTACTGCTTTTCTTAATCTCAGTGGAGATATTTACTCATAAACAGCTACCTACGCAGCATGTTCATGTCGTTCCTAAATGAGCTTTTATCTCTCTCCCCTCACCACAAATCAGATTCTTCTGAGGAGTTCCCAGTACATTATCCTTTCCCCTGTGTAATTACCTTAACAAGCTCCAGCTGTTTTTATTCTCAGAAGGTTTACTCCCTGATATACAGCTGCCTACCCCCTTCGTAAGTGCAGGTCCTGAATGAGCTTTTTTCTCTGTTCCCTCACCACAATCCAGATTCTTTTGGGGAGTTACCAGTACAGTAACCATACCAGGAAGTACTTAATTTATTAAGCTACTGCTTTTCTTAATCTCAGTGGAGATATTTACTGATAAACAGCTACCTACGCAGCATGTTCATGTCGTTCCTAAATGAGTTTTTATCTCTCTCCCCTCACCACAAATCAGATTCTTCTGAGGAGTTCCCAGTACATTATCCTTTCCCCTGTGTAATTACCTTAACAAGCTCCAGGTGTTTTTATTCTCAGAAGGTTTACTCCCTGATATACAGCTGCCTACCCCCTTCGTAAGTGCAGGTCCTAAATGAGCTTTTTTCTCTGTTCCCTCACCACAATCCAGATTCTTTTGGGGAGTTACCAGTACAGTAACCATAACAGGAAGTACTTAATTTATTAAGGTACTGCTTTTCTTAATCTCAGTGGAGATATTTACTGATAAACAGCTACCTACGCAGCATGTTCATGTCGTTCCTAAATGAGCTTTTATCTCTCTCCCCTCACCACAAATCAGATTCTTCTGAGGAGTTCCCAGTACATTATCCTTTCCCCTGTGTAATTACCTTAACAAGCTCCAGCTGTTTTTATTCTCAGAAGGTTTACTCCCTGATATACAGCTGCCTACCCCCTTCGTAAGTGCAGGTCCTAAATGAGCTTTTTTCTCTGTTCCCTCACCACAATCCAGATTCTTTTGGGGAGTTACCAGTACAGTAACCATACCAGGAAGTACTTAATTTATTAAGCTACTGCTTTTCTTAATCTCAGTGGAGATATTTACTCATAAACAGCTACCTACGCAGCATGTTCATGTCGTTCCTAAATGAGCGTTTATCTCTCTCCCCTCACCACAAATCAGATTCTTCTGAGGAGTTCCCAGACATTTTCCTTTCCCCTGTGTAATTACCTTACAAAGCTCCAGCTGTTTTTATTCCCAGAAGGTATACTCCCTGATATACACCTGCCTAGCCCCTTCGTAAGTGCAGGTCCTAAATGAGCTTTTTTCTCTGTTCCCTCACCAAAATTCAGATTCTTTTGGGGAGTTACCAGTACAGTAACCATACCAGGAAGTACTTAATTTATTAAGCTACTGCTTTTCTTAATCTCAGTGGAGATATTTACTGATAAACAGCTACCTACGCAGCATGTTCATGTCGTACCTAAATGAGCTTTTATCTCTCTCCCCTCACCACAAATCAGATTCTTCTGATGAGTTCCCACTACATTATCCTTTCCCCTGTGTAATTACTATAACGAGCTCCAGCTGTTTTTATTCTCAGTAGGTTTACTCCCTGATATACACCTGCCCAACCCCTTCGTAAGTGCAGGTCCTAAATGAGCTTTTTTCTTTGTTCCCTCACCAAAATCCAGATTCTTTTGGGGAGTTACCAGTACAGTAACTGTACCAGGAAGTACTTAATTTATTAAGATACTGCTTTTCTTAATCTCAGTGGAGATATTTACTGATAAACAGCTACCTACGCAGCATGTTCATGTCGTTCCTAAATGAGCTTTTATCTCTCTACCCTCACCACAAATCAGATTCTTTGAGGAGTTCCCAGTACATTTTCCTTTCCCCTGTGTAATTACCTTAACAAGCTCCAGCTGTTTTTATTCCCAGAATGTATACTCCCTGATATACAGCTGCCTACCCCCTTCGTAAGTGCAGGTCCTAAATGAGCTTTTTTCTCTGTTCCCTCACCACAATCCAGATTCTTTTGGGGAGTTACCAGTACAGAAACCATACCAGGAAGTATTTAATTTATTAAGCTACTGCTTTTCTTAATCTCAGTGGAGATATTTACTGATAAACAGCTACCTACGCAGTATGTTCATGTCGTTCCTAAATGAGCTTTTATCTCTCTCCCGCTCACCACAAATCAGATTCTTCTGAGGATTTCTCAGTACATTATCCTTTCCCTTGTGTAATTACCTTAACAAGCTCCAGCTGTTTTTATTTTCAGAAGGTTTACTCCCTGATATACAGCTGCCTATCCCCTTCGTAAGTCCAGATCCTAAATGAGCTTTTTTCTCTGTTCCCTCACCACAATCCAGATTCTTTTGGGGAGTTACCAGTACAGTAACCATACCAGGAAGTAATTAATTTATTAAGCTACTGCTTTTCTTAATCTCAGTGGAGATATTTACTGATAAACAGCTACGTACGCAGCATGTTCATGTCGTTCCTAAATGAGCTTTTATCTCTCTCCCCTCACCACAAATCAGATTGTTCTGAGGAGTTCCCAGTACATTATCCTTTCCCCTGTGTAATTACCTTAACAAGCTCCAGCTGTTTTTATTCTCAGAAGGTTTACTCCCTGATATACAGCTGCCTACCCCCTTCGTAAGTGCAGGTCCTAAATGAGTTTTTTCTCTGTTCCCTCACCACAATCCAGATTCTTTAGGGGAGTTACCAGTATAGTAACCATACCAGGAAGTACTTAATTTATTAAGCTACTGCTTTTCTTAATCTCAGTGGAGATATTTACTGATAAACAGCTACCTACGCAGCATGTTCTGTCGTTCCTAAATGAGCTTTTATCTCTCTCCCCTCACCACAAATCAGATTCTTCTGAGGATTTCCCAGTACATTATCCTTTCCCCTGTGTAATTACATTAACAAGCTCCAGCTGTTTTTATTCTCAGAAGGTTTACTCCCTGATATACAGCTGCCTACCCCCTTGGTAAGTGCAGGTCCTAAATGAGCTTTTTTCTCTGTTCCCTCACCACAATCCAGATTCTTTTGGGGAGTTACCAGTACAGTAACCATACCAGGTAGTACTTAATTTATTAAGCTACTGCTTTTCTTAATCTCAGTGGAGATATTTACTGATAAACAGCTACCTACGCAGCAAGTTCATGTCGTTCCTAAATGAGCTTTTATCTCACTCCCCTCACCACAAATCAGATTCTTCTGAGGAGTTCCCAGTACATTATCCTTTCCCCTGTGTAATTACATTAACAAGCTCCAGCTATTTTTATTCTCAGAAGCTTTCCTCCCTGATATACAGCTGCCGACCCCCTTCGTAAGTTCAGGTCCTAAATGAGCTTTATTCTCTGTTCCCTCACCACAATCCCGATTCTTTTGGGGAGTTACCAGTACAGTAACCATACCAGGAAGGGCTTAATTTATTAAGCTACTGCTTTTCTTAATCTCAGTGGAGATATTTACTGTTAAACAGCTACCTACGCAGCATGTTCATGTCGTTCCTAAATGAGCTTTTATCTCTCTCCCCTCACCACCAATCAGATTCTTCTGAGGATTTCCCAGTACATTATCCTTTCCCCTGTGTAATTACCTTAACAAGCTCCAGCTGTTTTTATTCTCAGAAGGTTTACTCCCTGATATACAGCTGCCTACCCCCTTCGTAAGTGCAGGTCCTAAATGAGCTTTTTTCTCTGTTCCCTAACCACAATCCAGATTCTTGTGGGGAGTTACCAGTACAGTAACCATACCAGGAAGTACTTAATTTATTAAGCTACTGCTTTTCTTAATCTCAGTGGAGATATTTACTCATAAACAGCTACCTACGCAGCATGTTCATGTCGTTCCTAAATGAGCTTTTATCTCTCTCCCCTCACCACAAATCAGATTCTTCTGAGGAGTTCCCAGTACATTATCCTTTCCCCTGTGTAATTACCTTAACAAGCTCCAGCTGTTTTTATTCTCAGAAGGTTTACTCCCTGATATACAGCTGCCTACCCCCTTCGTAAGTGCAGGTCCTGAATGAGCTTTTTTCTCTGTTCCCTCACCACAATCCAGATTCTTTTGGGGAGTTACCAGTACAGTAACCATACCAGGAAGTACTTAATTTATTAAGCTACTGCTTTTCTTAATCTCAGTGGAGATATTTACTGATAAACAGCTACCTACGCAGCATGTTCATGTCGTTCCTAAATGAGCTTTTATCTCTCTCCCCTCACCACAAATCAGATTCTTCTGAGGAGTTCCCAGTACATTATCCTTTCCCCTGTGTAATTACCTTAACAAGCTCCAGGTGTTTCTATTCTCAGAAGGTTTACTCCCTGATATACAGCTGCCTACCCCCTTCGTAAGTGCAGGTCCTAAATGAGCTTTTTTCTCTGTTCCCTCACCACAATCCAGATTCTTTTGGGGAGTTACCAGTACAGTAACCATACCAGGAAGTACTTAATTTATTAAGGTATTGCTTTTCTTAATCTCAGTGGAGATATTTACTGATAAACAGCTACCTACGCAGCATGTTCATGTCGTTCCTAAATGAGCTTTTATCTCTCTCCCCTCACCACAAATCAGATTCTTCTGAGGAGTTCCCAGTACATTATCCTTTCCCCTGTGTAATTACCTTAACAAGCTCCAGCTGTTTTTATTCTCAGAAGGTTTACTCCCTGATATACAGCTGCCTACCCCCTTCGTAAGTGCAGGTCACAAATGAGCTTTTTTCTCTGTTCCCAAACCACAATCCAGATTCTTTTGGGGAGTTACCAGTACAGTAACCATACCAGGAAGTACTTAATTTATTAAGCTACTGCTTTTCTTAATCTCAGTGGAGATATTTAGTGATAAACAGCTACCTACGCAGCATGTTCATGTCGTTCTTAAATGAGCTTTTATCTCTCTCCCCTCACCACCAATCAGATTCTTCTGAGGATTTCCCAGTACATTATCCTTTCCCCTGTGTAATTACCGTAACAAGCTTCAGCTGTTTTTATTCTCAGAAGGTTTACTCCCTGATATACAGCTGCCTACCCCCTTCGTAAGTGCAGGTCCTAAATGAGCTTTTTTCTCTGTTCCCTCACCACAATCCAGATTCTTGTGGGGAGTTACCAGTACAGTAACCATACCAGGAAGTACTTAATTTATTAAGCTACTGCTTTTCTTAATCTCAGTGGAGATATTTACTGATAAACAGCTACCTACGCAGCATGTTCATGTCGTTCCTAAATGAGCTTTTATCTCTCTCCCCTCACCACAAATCAGATTCTTCTGAGGAGTTCCCAGTACATTATCCTTTCCCCTGTGTAATTACCTTAACAAGCTCCAGCTGTTTTTATTCTCAGAAGGTTTACTAACTGATATACAGCTGCCTACCCCCTTCGTAAGTGCAGGTCCTGAATGAGCTTTTTTCTCTGTTCCCTCACCACAATCCAGATTCTTTTGGGGAGTTACCAGTACAGTAACCATACCAGGAAGTACTTAATTTATTAAGCTACTGCTTTTCTTAATCTCAGTGGAGATATTTACTGATAAACAGCTACCTACGCAGCATGTTCATGTCGTTCCTAAATGAGCTTTTATCTCTCTCCCCTCACCACAAATCAGATTCTTCTGAGGAGTTCCCAGTACATTATCCTTTCCCCTGTGTAATTACCTTAACAAGCTCCAGCTGTTTTTATTCTCAGAAGGTTTACTCCCTGATATACAGCTGCCTACCCCCTTCGTAAGTGCAGGTCCTAAATGAGCTTTTTTCTCTGTTCCCTCACCACAATCCAGATTCTTTTGGGGAGTTACCAGTACAGTAACCATACCAGGAAGTACTTAATTTATTAAGCTACTGCTTTTCTTAATCTCAGTGGAGATATTTACTGATAAACAGCTACCTACGCAGCATGTTCATGTCGTTCCTAAATGAGCTTTTATCTCTCTCCCCTCACCACAAATCAGATTATTCTGAGGAGTTCCCAGTACATTATCCTTTCCCCTGTGTAATTACCTTAACAAGCTCCAGCTGTTTTTATTCTCAGAAGGTTTACTCCCTGATATACAGCTGCCTACCCCCTTCGTAAGTGCAGGTCACAAATGAGCTTTTTTCTCTGTTCCCTCACCACAATCCAGATTCTTTTGGGGAGTTACCAGTACAGTAACCATACCAGGAAGTACTTAATTTATTAAGCTACTGCTTTTCTTAATATCAGTGGAGATATTTAGTGATAATCAGCTACCTACGCAGCATGTTCATGTCATTCCTAAATGAGCTTTTATCTCTCTCCCCTCACCACAAATCAGATTCTTCTGAGGAGTTCCCAGTACATTATCCTTTCCCCTGTGTAATTACCTTAACAAGCTCCAGCTGTTTTTATTCTCAGAAGGTTTACTCCCTGATATACAGCTGCCTACGCCCCCTCGTAAGTGCAGGTCCTAAATGAGCTTTTTTCTCTGTTCCCTCACCACAATCCAGATTCTTTTGGGGAGTTACCAGTACAGTAACCATACCAGGAAGTACTTAATTTATTAAGCTACTGCTTTTCTTAATCTCAGTGGAGATATTTACTGATAAACAGCTACCTACGCAGCATCTTCATGTCGTTCCTAAATGAGCTTTTATCTCTCTCCCCTCACCACAAATCAGATTCTTCTGAGGAGTTCCCAGTACATTATCCTTTCCCCTGTGTAATTACCTTAACAAGCTCTAGCTGTTTTTATTCTCAGAAGGTTTACTCCCTGATATACAGCTGCCTACCCCCTTCGTAAGTGCAGGTCCTAAATGAGCTTTTTCTCTGTTCCCTCACCACAATCCAGATTCTTTTGGGGAGTTACCAGTACAGTAACCATACCAGGAAGTACTTAATTTATTAAGCTACTGCTTTTCTTAATCTCAGTGGAGATATTTACTGATAAACAGCTACCTACGCAGCATGTTCATGTCGTTCCTAAATGAGCTTTTATCTCTCTCCCCTCACCACAAATCAGATTCTTCTGAGAAGTTCCCAGTACATTATCCTTTCCCCTGTGGAATTACCTTAACAAGCTCCAGCTGTTTTTATTCTCAGAAGGTTTACTCCCGATATACAGCTGCCTACCCCCTTCGTAAGTGCAGGTCCTAAATGAGCTTTTTTCTCTGTTCCCTCACCACAATCCAGATTCTTTTGGGGAGTTACCAGTACAGTAACCATACCAAGAAGTACTTAATTTATTAAGCTACTGCTTTTCTTAATCTCAGTGGAGATATTTACTGATAAACAGCTACCTACGCAGCATGTTCATGTCGTTCCTAAATGAGCTTTTATCTCTCTCCCCTCACCACAAATCAGATTCTTCTGAGGAGTTCCCAGTACATTATCCTTTCCCCTGTGTAATTACCTTAACAAGCTCCAGGTGTTTTTATTCTCAGAAGGTTTACTCCCTGATATACAGCTGCCTACCCCCTTCGTAAGTGCAGGTCCTAAATGAGCTTTTTTCTCTGTTCCCTCACCACAATCCAGATTCTTTTGGGGAGTTACCAGTACAGTAACCATACCAGGAAGTACTTAATTTATTAAGCTACTGCTTTTCTTAATCTCAGTGGAGATATTTACTGATAAACAGCTACCTACGCAGCATGTTCATGTCGTTCCTAAATGAGCTTTTATCTCTCTCCCCTCACCACAAATCAGATTCTTCTGAGGAGTTCCCAGTACATTATCCTTTCCCCTGTGTAATTACCTTAACAAGCTCCAGCTGTTTTTATTCTCAGAAGGTTTACTCCCTGATATACAGCTGCCTACGCCCCCTCGTAAGTGCAGGTTCCAAATGAGCTTTTTTCTCTGTTCCCTCACCACAATCCAGATTCTTTTGGGGAGTTACCAGTACAGTAACCATACCAGGAAGTACTTAATTTATTAAGCTACTGCTTTTCTTAATATCAGTGGAGATATTTAGTGATAAACAGCTACCTACGCAGCATGTTCATGTCATTCCTAAATGAGCTTTTATCTCTCTCCCCTCACCACAAATCAGATTCTTCTGAGGAGTTCCCAGTACATTATCCTTTCCCCTGTGTAATTACCTTAACAAGCTCCAGCTGTTTTTATTCTCAGAAGGTTTACTCCCTGATATACAGCTGCCTACGCCCCCTCGTAAGTGCAGGTCCTAAATGAGCTTTTTTCTCTGTTCCCTCACCACAATCCAGATTCTTTTGGGGAGTTACCAGTACAGTAACCATACCAGGAAGTACTTAATTTATTAAGCTACTGCTTTTCTTAATCTCAGTGGAGATATTTACTGATAAACAGCTACCTACGCAGCATGTTCATGTCGTTCGTAAATGAGCTTTTATCTCTCTCCCCTCACTACAAATCAGATTCTTCTGAGGAGTTCCCAGTACATTATCCTTTCCCCTGTGTAATTACCTTAACAAGCTCTAGCTGTTTTTATTCTCAGAAGGTTTACTCCCTGATATACAGCTGCCTACCCCCTTCGTAAGTGCAGGTCCTAAATGAGCTTTTTCTCTGTTCCCTCACCACAATCCAGATTCTTTTGGGGAGTTACCAGTACAGTAACCATACCAGGAAGTACTTAATTTATTAAGCTACTGCTTTTCTTAATCTCAGTGGAGATATTTACTGATAAACAGCTACCTACGCAGCATGTTCATGTCGTTCCTAAATGAGCTTTTATCTCTCTCCCCTCACCACAAATCAGATTCTTCTGAGAAGTTCCCAGTACATTATCCTTTCCCCTGTGGAATTACCTTAACAAGCTCCAGCTGTTTTTATTCTCAGAAGTTTTACTCCCGATATACAGCTGCCTACCCCCTTCGTAAGTGCAGGTCCTAAATGAGCTTTTTTCTCTGTTCCCTCACCACAATCCAGATTCTTTTGGGGAGTTACCAGTACAGTAACCATACCAGGAAGTACTTAATTTATTAAGCTACTGCTTTTCTTAATCTCAGTGGAGATATTTACTGATAAACAGCTACCTACGCAGCATGTTCATGTCGTTCCTAAATGAGCTTTTATCTCTCTCCCCTCACCACAAATCAGATTCTTCGGAGGAGTTCCCAGTACATTATCCTTTCCCCTGTGTAATTACCTTAACAAGCTCCAGGTGTTTTTATTCTCAGAAGGTTTACTCCCTGATATACAGCTGCCTACCCCCTTCGTAAGTGCAGGTCCTAAATGAGCTTTTTTCTCTGTTCCCTCACCACAATCCAGATTCTTTTGGGGAGTTACCAGTACAGTAACCATACCAGGAAGTACTTAATTTATTAAGCTACTGCTTTTCTTAATCTCAGTGGAGATATTTACTGATAAACAGCTACCTACGCAGCATGTTCATGTCGTTCCTAAATGAGCTTTTATCTCTCTCCCCTCACCACAAATCAGATTCTTCTGAGGAGTTCCCAGTACATTATCCTTTCCCCTGTGTAATTACCTTAACAAGCTCCAGCTGTTTTTATTCTCAGAAGGTTTACTCCCTGATATACAGCTGCCTACGCCCCCTCGTAAGTGCAGGTTCCAAATGAGCTTTTTTCTCTGTTCCCTCACCACAATCCAGATTCTTTTGGGGAGTTACCAGTACAGTAACCATACCAGGAAGTACTTAATTTATTAAGCTACTGCTTTTCTTAATCTCAGTGGAGATATTTAGTGATAAACAGCTCCGTACGCAGCATGTTCATGTCATTCCTAAATGAGCTTTTATCTCTCTCCCCTCACCACAAATCAGATTCTTCTGAGGAGTTCCCAGTACATTATCCTTTCCCCTGTGTAATTACCTTAACAAGCTCCAGCTGTTTTTATTCTCAGAAGGTTTACTCCCTGATATACAGCTGCCTACGCCCCCTCGTAAGTGCAGGTCCTAAATGAGCTTTTTTCTCTGTTCACTCACCACAATCCAGATTCTTTTGGGGAGTTACCAGTACAGTAACCATACCAGGAAGTACTTAATTTATTAAGATACTGCTTTTCTTAATCTCAGTGGAGATATTTACTGATAAACAGCTACCTACGCAGCATGTTCATGTCGTTCCTAAATGAGCTTTTATCTCTCTCCCCTCACCACAAATCAGATTCTTCTGAGGAGTTCCCAGTACATTATCCTTTCCCCTGTGTAATTACCTTAACAAGCTCCAGCTGTTTTTATTTTCAGAAGGTTTACTCCCTGATATACAGCTGCCTACCCCCTTCGTAAGTGCAGGTCCTGAATGAGCTTTTCTCTCTGTTCCCTCACCACAATCCAGATTCTTTTGGGGAGTTACCAGTACAGTAACCATACCAGGAAGTACTTAATTTATTAAGCTACTGCTTTTCTTAATCTCAGTGGAGATATTTACTGATAAACAGCTACCTACGCAGCATGTTCATGTCGTTCCTAATGAGCTTTTATCTCTCTCCCCTCACCACAAATCAGATTCTTCTGAGGAGTTCCCAGTACATTATCCTTTCCCCTGTGTAATTACCGTAACAAGCTTCAGCTGTTTTTATTCTCAGAAGGTTTACTCCCTGATATACAGCTGCCTACCACATTCGTAAGTGCAGGTCCTAAATGAGCTTTTTTCTCTGTTCCCTCACCACAATCCAGATTCTTTTGGAGAGTTACCAGTACAGTAACCATACCAGGAAATACTTAATTTATTAAGCTACTGCTTTTCTTAATCTCAGCAGAGATACTTACTGATAAACAGCTACCTACGCAGCATGTTCATGTCGTTCCTAAATGAGCTTTTATCTCTCTCCCCTCACCACAAATCAGATTCTTCTGAGGAGTTCCCAGTACATTATCCTTTCCCCTATGTAATTACCTTAACAAGCTCCAGCTGTTTTTATTCTCAGAAGGTTTACTCCCTGATATACAGCTGCCTACCCCCTTCATAAGTGCACATCCTGAATGAGCTTTTTTCTCTGTTCCCTCACCACAATCCAGATTCTTTTGGGGAGTTACCAGTACAGTAACCATACCAGGAAGTACTTAATTTATTAAGCTACTGCTTTTCTTAATCTCAGTGGAGATATTTACTGATAAACAGCTACCTACGCAGCATGTTCATGTCGTTCCTAAATGAGCTTTTATCTCTCTCCCCTCACCACAAATCAGATTCTTCTGAGGAGTTCCCAGTACATTATCCTTTCCCCTGTGTAATTACCTTAACAAGCTCCAGCTGATTTCATTCTCAGAAGTTTTACTCCCTGATATACAGCTGCCTACCCCCTTCGTAAGTGCAGGTCCTAAATGAGCTTTTTTCTCTGTTCCCTCACCACAATCCAGATTCTTTTGGGGAGTTACCAGTACAGTAACCATACCAGGAAGTACTTAATTTATTAAGCTACTGCTTTTCTTAATCTCAGTGGAGATATTTACTGATAAACAGCTACCTACGCAGCATGTTCATGTCGTTCCTAAATGAGCTTTTATCTCTCTCCCCTCACCACAAATCAGATTCTTCTGAGGAGTTCCCAGTACATTATCCTTTCCCCTGTGTAATTACCTTAACAAGCTCCAGCTGTTTTTATTCTCAGAAGGTTTACTCCCTGATATACAGCTGCCCACCCCTTCGTAAGTGCAGGTCTTAAATTAGCTTTTTTCTATGTTCCCTCACCACAATCCAGATTCTTTTGGGGAGTTACCAGTACAGTAACCATACCAGGAAGTACTTAATTTATTAAGCTACTGCTTTTCTTAATCTCAGTGGAGATATTTACTGATAAACAGCTACCTACGCAGCATGTTCATGTCGTTCCTTAATGAGCTTTTACCTCTCTCCCCTCACCACAAATCAGATTCTTCTGAGGAGTTCCCAGTACATTATCCTTTCCCCTGTGTAATTACCTTAACAAGCTCCAGCTGTTTTTATTCTCAGAAGGTTTACTCCCTGATATACAGCTGCCTACCCCCTTCGTAAGTGCAGGTCCTGAATGAGCTTTTCTCTCTGTTCCCTCACCACAATCCAGATTCTTTTGGGGAGTTACCAGTACAGTAACCATACCACGAAGTACTTAATTTATTAAGCTACTGCTTTTCTTAATCTCAGTGGAGATATTTACTGATAAACAGCTACCTACGCAGCATGTTCATGTCGTTCCTAAATGAGCTTTTATCTCTCTCCCCTCACCACAAATCAGATTCTTCTGAGGAGTTCCCAGTACATTATCCTTTCCCCTGTGTAATTACCGTAACAAGCTTCAGCTGTTTTTATTCTCAGAAGGTTTACTCCCTGATATACAGCTGCCTACCCCATTCGTAAGTGCAGGTCCTAAATGAGCTTTTTTCTCTGTTCCCTCACCACAATCCAGATTCTTTTGGAGAGTTACCAGTACAGTAACCATACCAGGAAATACTTAATTTATTAAGCTACTGCTTTTCTTAATCTCAGCAGAGATACTTACTGATAAACAGCTACCTACGCAGCATGTTCATGTCGTTCCTAAATGAGCTTTTATCTCTCTCCCCTCACCACAAATCAGATTCTTCTGAGGAGTTCCCAGTACATTATCCTTTCCCCTATGTAATTACCTTAACAAGCTCCAGCTGTTTTTATTCTCAGAAGGTTTACTCCCTGATATACAGCTGCCTACCCCCTTCGTAAGTGCAGGTCCTGAATGAGCTTTTTTCTCTGTTCCCTCACCACAATCCAGATTCTTTTGGGGAGTTACCAGTACAGTAACCATACCAGGAAGTACTTAATTTATTAAGCTACTGCTTTTCTTAATCTCAGTGGAGATATTTACTGATAAACAGCTACCTACGCAGCATGTTCATGTCGTTCCTAAATGAGCTTTTATCTCTCTCCCCTCACCACAAATCAGATTCTTCTGAGGAGTTCCCAGTACATTATCCTTTCCCCTGTGTAATTACCTTAACAAGCTCCAGCTGATTTTATTCTCAGAAGGTTTACTCCCTGATATACAGCTGCCTACCCCCCCCCTTCGTAAGTGCAGGTCCTAAATGAGCTTTTTTTCTCTGTTCCCTCACCACAATCCAGATTCTTTTGGGGAGTTACCAGTACAGTAACCATACCAGGAAGTACTTAATTTATTAAGCTATTGCTTTTCTTAATCTCAGTGGAGATATTTACTGATAAACAGCTACCTACGCAGCATGTTCATGTCGTTCCTAAATGAGCTTTTATCTCTCTCCCCTCACCACAAATCAGATTCTTCTGAGGAGTTCCCAGTACATTATCCTTTCCCCTGTGTAATTACCTTAACAAGCTCCAGCTGTTTTTATTCTCAGAAGGTTTACTCCCTGATATACAGCTGCCTACGCCCCCCTCGTAAGTGCAGGTCCTAAATGAGCTTTTTTCTCTGTTCCCTCACCACAATCCAGATTCTTTTGGGGAGTTACCAGTACAGTAACCATACCAGGAAGTACTTAATTTATTAAGCTACTGCTTTTCTTAATCTCAGTGGAGATATTTACTGATAAACAGCTACCTACGCAGCATCTTCATGTCGTTCCTAAATGAGCTTTTATCTCTCTCCCCTCACCACAAATCAGATTCTTCTGAGGAGTTCCCAGTACATTATCCTTTCCCCTGTGTAATTACCTTAACAAGCTCTAGCTGTTTTTATTCTCAGAAGGTTTACTCCCTGATATACAGCTGCCTACCCCCTTCGTAAGTGCAGGTCCTAAATGAGCTTTTTCTCTGTTCCCTCACCACAATCCAGATTCTTTTGGGGAGTTACCAGTACAGTAACCATACCAGGAAGTACTTAATTTATTAAGCTACTGCTGTTCTTAATCTCAGTGGAGATATTTACTGATAAACAGCTACCTACGCAGCATGTTCATGTCGTTCCTAAATGAGCTTTTATCTCTCTCCCCTCACCACAAATCAGATTCTTCTGAGAAGTTCCCAGTACATTATCCTTTCCCCTGTGGAATTACCTTAACAAGCTCCAGCTGTTTTTATTCTCACAAGGTTTTACTCCCGATATACAGCTGCCTACCCCCTTCGTAAGTGCAGGTCCTAAATGAGCTTTTTTCTCTGTTCCCTCACCACAATCCAGATTCTTTTGGGGAGTTACCAGTACAGTAACCATACCAGGAAGTACTTAATTTATTAAGCTACTGCTTTTCTTAATCTCAGTGGAGATATTTACTGATAAACAGCTACCTACGCAGCCTGTTCATGTCGTTCCTAAATGAGCTTTTATCTCTCTCCCCTCACCACAAATCAGATTCTTCTGAGGAGTTCCCAGTACATTATGCTTTCCCCTGTGTAATTACCTTAACAAGCTCCAGCTGTTTTTATTCTCAGAAGGTTTACTCCCTGATATACAGCTGCCTACCCCCTTCGTAAGTGCAGGTTTTAAATGAGCTTTTTTCTCTGTTCCCTCACCACAATCCAGATTCTTTTGGGGAGGTATACCAGTACAGTAACCATACCAGGAAGTACTTAATTTATTAAGCTACTGCTTTTCTTAATCTCAGTGGAGATATTTACTGATAAACAGCTACCTACGCAGCATGTTCATGTCGTTCCTAAATGAGCTTTTATCTCTCTCCCCTCACCACAAATCAGATTCTTCTGAGGAGTTCCCAGTACATTATCCTTTCCCCTGTGGCAATTACGTTAACAAGCTGTAGCTGTTTTTATTCTCAGAAGGTTTACTCCCTGATATACAGCTGCCTACCCCCTTCGTAAGTGCAGGTCCTGAATGAGCTTTTCCTCTCTGTTCCCTCACCACAATCCAGATTCTT